>NW_028270164.1:2534850-2782569 GCF_037043375.1 Chiloscyllium plagiosum | reverse complement strand
GGAGAGAGAGGGAGGGAGGAGGGAGAGGGAGGGAGGAGGGAGAGAGAGGGAGGAAAGGAGAGGGAGGAGGGAGAGAGAGGGAGGAGGAGAGGGAGGGAGAGAGAGGGGGGGAGGGAGAGAGAGGAGGAGGGAGAGAGGGAGGGAGGGAGAGAGAGGGGGGAGGGAGGGAGGGAGAGAGAGGGAGGGAGGGAGAGGGAGAGAGAGGGAGGGAGGGAGAGGGAGGGAGGGAGAGGGAGGGAGAGGGAGGGAGGGAGAGGGAGAGAGAGGGAGGGAGGGAGAGGGAGGGAGGGAGAGGGGAGGGAGGGAGAGGGAGAGGGAGGGAGGGAGAGGGAGAGAGAGGGAGGGAGAGAGGTGAGAGAGAGGGAGGGAGGGAGAGAGAGAGAGGGAGGGAGAGAGGGAGGGAGAGAGGAGGGAGGGAGAGAGGGAGGGAGGAGAAAGGGAGGGAGGAGAGAGGGAGGGAGAGAGAGGGGGGAGAGAGAGGGAGGAGGATGGAGAGAGAGGGAGGGAGAGGGAGGGAGGAGAAAGGGAGGGAGGAGAGAGGGAGGGAGAGAGAGGGAGGAGAGAGAGGGAGGAGGATGGAGAGAGAGAGGGAGGGAGAGAGAGGGAGGAGGGAGAGAGAGGGAGGGAGGAGGGAGAGAGAGGGAGGGAGGAGGGAGAGAGAGGGAGGGAGGGAGAGGGAGGAGGGAGAGAGAGGGAGGAAGGGAGAGAGGGAGGGAGGGAGAGAGAGGGGAGGGAGGGAGAGAGAGGAGGGAGAAGAGGGAGGAGGGAGAGAGAGGGAGGGAGGAGGGAGAGAGAGGGAGTGAGGGAGTGGGGGAGGGAGGGAGAGAGAGGGGGGAGGGAGGGAGGGAGAGGGGGGAGGGAGGGAGAGAGAGAGAGAGAGGGAGGAGGCAGGGGGAGAGAGAGGGAGGAGGGAGAGAGAGGGAGGGAGGAGGGGGATAGAGGGAGGAGGAGAGAGAGGGAGGAGGGAGAGAGAGGGAGGAGGGAGAGAGGGAGGAAAGAGGGGAGGAGGGAGAGAGGGAGGGAGGAGGGAGAGAGGGAGGAGGGAGAGAGGGAGGGAGGGAGAGAGAGGGAGTGAGGGAGGGAGAGAGAGGGAGTGAGGGAGGGGGAGAGAGGGGGGAGAGAGGGAGAGAGGGGCGAGGGAGGAGAGAGGGAGAGAGAGGGAGGGAGGGAGAGAGAGGGGGGAGGGAGGGAGAGAGAGGGAGGGAGGAGGGAGGGAGGAGAGAGAGGGAGGGAGAGAAAGGGAGGAGGGAGAGAGAGGGAGGGAGGAGAGGAGGAGGGAGGGAGGAGGGAGAGAGGGAGGGAGGAGGGAGGGAGGGAGAGAGAGGAGGAGGGAGAGAGAGGGAGGAGAGAGGGAGGGAGGAGGGAGGGAGGGAGGAGAGAGAGAGGGAGGGAAGGAGAGAGAGGGAGGGAGGGAGAGGGAGGGAGGGAGAGAGGGAGGGAGGAGGGAGGGAGGAGAGAGAGAGGGAGGGAGGGAGAGAGAGGAGGAGGGAGAGAGAGGGAGGAGGGAGAGAGAGGGAGGGAGGAGAGGGAGGAGGGAGAGAGAGGGAGGAGAGAGGGAGGGAGGAGGGAGGAGGGAGGGAGGGAGGAGAGAGAGAGGGAGGGAAGGAGAGAGAGGGAGGGAGGGAGAGGGAGGGAGGGAGAGAGAGGGAGGAGAGAGGGAGGAGTGAGGGAGGAGGGAGGGAGAGACGGAGGGAGGGAGGAGAGAGGGAGGGAGGAGAGAGAGGGAGGAGCGAGGGATGGAGGAGGAGAGACGGAGGAAGAGACGGAGGGAGAGAGGGAGGGAGGGAGGAGAGAGAGAGGGAGGCAGAGAGAGGGAGGAGGGAGAGAGATGGAGGGTGGAGAGAAGGAGGGTGGAGAGAGGGAGGGAGGGAGAGAGGGAGGGAGGGAGAGAGGGAGGGAGGGAGAGAGAGGGAGGGAGAGAGGGAGGGAGAGAGAGGGAGGAGGGGGAGAGAGGGAGGAGGGAGGGAGGGAGGAGAGAGGGAGGGAGGAGGGAGGGAGGAGAGAGGGAGGAGGGAGGGAGAGAGGGAGGAGGGGGAGAGGGAGGAGAGAGGGAGGAGGGAGGAGAGAGGGAGGGAGGGAGAGAGAGGGGGAGGGATGGAGAGAGAGGGAGGAGAGAGGGAGGGAGAGAGAGGGAGGGAGGAGAGAGGGAGGGAGGAGAGGGAGGAGGGAGAGAGAGGGAGGAGGAAAGGAGGGAGGAGGGAGGAGAGAGAGGGAGGGAGGAGAGAGGGAGGTGGGAAAGAGAGAGAGGGAGGGAGAGAGAGAGAAGGAGGAGGAGGGAGAGAGAGGGAGGAGGGAGAGAGAGAGAGGGAGGGAGAGAGGGAGGAGGGAGCAGAGAGGGAGAGAGAGGGAGGGGAGAGAGAGGGAGGAGGGGGAGAGAGGGAGGGAGGAGGGGGAGAGAGGGAGGGAGGAGGGAGAGAGAGATGGAGGGAGGAGAGAGGGAGAGAGAGGGAGGAGGGAGAGAGAGGGAGGAGGGGGAGAGGAGGAGAGAGGGAGGGAGAGGAGGGAGAGAGGGAGGGAGGAGAGAGGGAGGGAGGAGAGAGAGAGGGAGAGAGGGAGAGGAGAGAGGGAGGGGGAAGGGGAGAGAGTGGGTTCGCTCTCTGGCGGCGCTGATCAGGGGGTCAGAGGGCAGGCGCTGTGCGGGAATGCATATCCTTTGTCACCTCGGAATTCCAGCACACAGACCATTTCAAACCGCGTCCCCCAATCACCCAAATACCCCCCGTGTGAGAGGGAGAGGGAGGGAGAGAGGGAGGGAGGGAGAGGGAGGGAGAGAGGGAGGGAGGGATAGGGAGGGAGAAAGAGGGAGGAGGGAGGAGAGAGAGGAAGGGAGGGAGGGAGAGAGAGAGGGAGGGAGGGTGAGAGAGGGAGAGTGAGATAGGGTGGGTGAGAGGGAGGGTGAGAGGGAGGGTGAGAGAGGTGGGTGAGAGGGAGGGTGAGAGAGGGAGGGTGTGAGAGGGTGGATGAGAGAGAGGGTGGTGAGAGAGAGGGTGGGTGAAAGGGAGGGTGGGTGAGAGAGAGGGTGGATGAGAGAGAGGGTGGGTGAGAAAGAGGGTAGGTGAAAGGGAGGGTGGGTGAGAGAGAGGGTGGGTGAGAGAGAGGGTGGGTGAGAGGGAGGGTGTGAGAGGGTGGATGAGAGAGAGGGTGGGTGAGAGAGAGGGTGGGTGAAAGGGAGGGTGGGTGAGAGAGAGGGTGGGTGAGAGAGAGGGTGGGTGAGAGGGAGGGTGGGAGAGGGGAGGGAGTGAGGGGAGGGAGGGGGAGAGGGGAGGGAGGGGGAGAGAGGGAGTGGGAGAGAGGGTGGGTGAGAGGGATGGTGAGAGAGGGGAGGGATGGGGTGAGAGAGGGGAGAGAGAGGGGACGGAGGGGGAGAGAGGGTGGGTGAGAGGGAGGGTGGAGAGGGGGAAGGGAGAGTGGACGAGGGAGGGAGAGGAAGGGGGAGGAAGGGGGAGGGGGAGAGGAAGGGGGAGGGAGGAAGGAAGGGGAGAGGGGGAGGAAGGGGGAGAGGGGGGAGGAAGTGGGAGAGGGGGGGAGGAAAGGGGGAGAGGGGGGAGAAAGGGGAGGAAGGGGAGAGGGGGGAGGAAGGGGGAGAGGGGGGAGGGAGGGAGAGGGGGGAGGGGGAGTGAGGGAGAGAGGGAGGGAGAGAGAGGGAGGGAGGGTGAGAGAGGAGGGTGTGAGAGGGAGGGTGAGAGAGGGTGGGTGAGAGGGAGGGTGAGAGAGGGTGGGTGAGAGGGAGGGTGAGAGGGAGAGTGAGAGAGGGAGGGTGAGAGAGGGTGGATGAGAGAGAGGGTGGGTGAGAGAGAGGGGAGGGAGGGAGAGAGGGGAGGAGGGAGAGAGGGGGTGTAGGGAGAGAGGGTGGGTGAAAGGGAGGGTGAGAGAGGGTGAGAGAGGGTGGGTGAGAGGAGGGTGAGAGAGGGTGGGTGAGAGGGAGGGTGAGAGAGGGAGGGTGAGAGAGGGTGGATGAGAGAGAGGGTGGGTGAGAGAGAGGGTGAGGGGGGGAGGGAGGGAGAGAGGGGAAGGAGGGAGAGAGGGGATGGAGGGAGAGAGGGTGGGTGAAAGGGAGGGTGAGAGAGGGTGGGTGAGAGAGAGGGTGGGTGAGAGGGAGGTGAGAGAGGGTGGGTGAGAGGGAGGGTGAGAGAGGGTGGGTGAGAGGGAGGGTGAGAGAGGGTGGGTGAGAGGGATGGTGAGAGAGGGGAGGAATGGGGAGAGAGAGGGGACGGAGGGGGAGAGAGGGTGGGTGAGAGGGAGGGTGGAGAGGGGGAAGGAGAGGGGACGAGGGAGGGGGGGAGGGGGTGAGGAAGGGGGAGAGGGGGAGGAAGGGGGAGAGGGTGGAGGAAGGTGGTGAGGGGGGAGGAAGGGGGAGAGGGGGGGAGGAAGGGGAGAGGGGGGAGGAAGGGGAGAGGGGAGGAAGGGGGAGAGGGGGGAGGGAGGGAGGAAGGGGGAGAGGGGGGAGGAAGGGGGAGAGGGGGGAGGGAGGGAGAGAGGGGAGGGGGGGGAGGGAGGGAGAGAGGGGGAGGGAGAGAGGGGGAGGGGGTGGGTGGGGAGAGGGGGGAGGGTGAGGGAGGGAGAGAGGGGGAGGAGGAGGAAGGGAGAGAAGGGGAGGAGGAGAGAGAGGGTAAGGGGGAGGGAGGGGGAGAGTGAGGATAAGGGGCAGGGAGGGAGGCAGGGAGAGGGGAGGGGGAGAGAGATAAGGGGGAGGGAGAGAGGGGAAGGGAGTGAGGGGGGAGGGGGAGGAGGGAGAGAGGAGGGAGGGGGAGAGAGAGGAGGGAGGGGGAGAGAGAGGGTAAGGGGAGAGAGGTAGGGAGGGGGAGAGGGAGAGATGAGAGAGTAAGGGGGACAGGGAGGGGGAGGTGGGAGGGGGCGAGAGGGGGAGGGAGGAGAGATGGGGAGGGAGGGAGAGATGGGGAGGGAGAGATTGGGAGAGGAGGGAGAGATTGGGGAGGGAGGGAGAGATTGGGGAGGGAGAGATTGGGGGAGGGAGGGAGAGAGAGATTGGGGAGGGAGGGAGAGATTGGGGAGGAGAGATTGAGGGGAGGAGGGAGAGATTGAGGGGAGGGAGGGAGAGATTGAGGGGAGGGACGGAGAGAGAGAGATGGGGAGGGAGGAGAGAGAGAGATGGGAGGAGGGGGGAGAGAGAGAGATGGGAGGGAGGGGGGGAGAGAGAGTGTATGTGTGTTTGAGAGAGAGTGTATATGTGTGAGTGTAAGAGAGACGGAGTGTGAGAGAGAGAGAGACAGGGAGAGTGTGTGTGTGAGAGAGGGGAGAGAGAGTGTGTGTTGAGAGAGGGGGAGAGAGAGTGTGTGTGAGAGAGGGGGAGAGTGTGTATGAGAGAAAGGGAGTGTGTGTGAGCGAGGGGGAGAGTGTGTGTGTGAGTGAGGGGGAGAGTGTGTGTGAGAGAGAGGGGGAGAGTGTGTGTATGAGGAGGGGGAGAGTGTGTGTGAGAGAGAGGGAGAGTGTGTGTGAGAGAGGGGAGAATGTGTATTTGTGAGAGGGTGAGAGTGTGTGTGTGTGTGTGAGAGGGAGTGTGTGTGTGTGTGTGCGTGTATGAGAGGGAGTGTGTGTGGTGTGAGAGAGAGAGGGAGAGTGTGTGTGTGTTGAGAGAGAGGGGGAGTGTGTGTGTGAGAGAGGGAGAGTGTGTGTGTGAGAGAGGGGGAGAGTGTGTGTGTGAGAGAGGGAGTGTGTGTGTGTGAGAGAGGGAGTGTGTGTGTGTGTGTGAGAGGGGGGAGAGTGTGTGTGAGAGAGAGGGGGGAGGTGTGTGTGTGAGAGAGGGGGAGAGTGTGTGTGTGAGAGAGAGGGGGAGAGTGTGTGTGTGTGAGAGAGAGGGGGAGAGTGTGTGAGTGTGAGAGAGGGGGAGGAGTGTCTGTGTGTGAGAGGGGGAGTGTGTGTGTGTCTGTGTGTGAGAGGGGAGAGAGTGTATGTGTGAGAGAGGGGGAGAGTGTGTGTGTGAGAGAGAGGGGGGAGTGTGTGTGAGAGAGGGAGAGTGTGTGTGTGAGTGAGAGGGGGAGAGTGTGTGTGTGTGAGAGGGGGAGAGTGTGTGTGAGAGAGAGGGGGAGAGTGTGTAAGTGTGTGTGAGAGGGAGAATGTGTGTGAGAGAGAGGGGGAGTGTGTGTGTGTGAGAGGGGGGGAATGTGTGTGTGAGAGAGGGAGAGTGTGTGTGTGAGAGGGGGAGTGTGTGTGAGAGAGGGAGAGTGTGTGTGTGTGTGTGTGTGAGAGGGGGAGAGTGTGTGTGAGAGAGGGGGAGAGTGTCTGTGTGTGAGAGGGGGAGTGTGTGTGTGTCTGTGTTGTGATAGGGGGAGAGTGTGTGTGTGTGAGAGAGGGGGAGAGTGTGTGTGTGAGAGAGAGGGGGAGAGTGTGTGTGAGAGAGGGAGAGTGTGTGTGTGAGGTGAGAGGGGGAGAGTGTGTGTGTGTGAGAGAGGGGAGAGTGTGTGTGAGAGAGGGAGAGTGTGTGTGTGAGTGAGAGGGGGAGAGTGTGTGTGTGTGAGAGAGGGGGAGAGTGTGTGTGTCTGAGAGAGGGAGAGTGTGTGTGTGTGAGAGAGGGGGAGAGTGTGTGAGAGAGGGGGAAGAGTGTGTGTGTGTGAGAGAGGGAGAGTGTGTGTGTGTGAAAGAGGGGGAGAGTGTGTGAGAGAGAGGGGAGAGTGTGTGTGAGAGAGGGGTGTGTGTGTGTGCGAGAGAGGGAGAGTGTGTGTGTGTGTGGAGAGGGGGAGAGTGTGTCTGTGTGAGAGGGGGAGAGTGTGTGAGAGAGGGGGAGGGTGTGTGTGAGAGAGGGGGAGAGTGTGTGTGTGTGAGAGAGGGAGAGTGTGTGTTTGTGTGAGAGAGGGAGAGTGTGTGTGTGTGAGTTAGAGGGGGAGAGTGTGTCTGTGTGAGAGGGGGAGAGTGTGTGTGAGAGAGGGGGAGAGTGTGTGAGAGAGCGGGGAGTGTGTGTGTGAGAGGGGGAGTGTGTGTGTGAGAGAGGGGGAGAGTGTGTCTGTGAGAGAGGGGGAGAGTGTGTGAGAGAGGGGGAGTGTGTGTGTGAGAGAGGGGGAGAGGGTGTCTGTGAGAGAGGGGGAAGATTGTGTGTGTGAGAGAGAGGGAGAGTGTGTGTGTGTGAGAGAGGGAGAGCGTGTGTGTGTGTGTGAGAGAGGGGGAGAGTGTGTCTGTGTGAGAGGGGGAGAGTGTGTGTGAGAGAGGGGGAAGAGTGTGTGTGTGAAAGAGGGAGAGTGTGTGTGTGTGAGAGAGGGGGAGAGTGTGTCTGGGGGAGAGTGTGTGTGAGAGAGGGGGAGAGTGTGTGTGAGAGAGGGGGAAGAGTGTGTGTGTGTGAGAGAGGGAGAGTGTGTGTGAGAGAGGGAGAGTGTGTGTGAGAGAGGGGGAGAGTGTGTGAGAGAGGGGGAGAGTGTGTGAGAGAGGGGGAAGAGTGTGTGTGTGTGTGAGAGAGGGAGAGTGTGTGTGTGAGAGAGGCGAGAGTGTGTGTGTGTGTGAGAGAGGGAGAGTGTGTGTGTGAGAGAGAGGGAGAGTGTGTGTGTGAGAGAGGCGAGAGTGTGTGTGTGTGTGAGAGAGGGAGAGTGTGTGTGTGAGAGAGAGGGAGAGTGTGTGTGTGTGTGAGAGAGGGAGAGTGTGTGTGTGTGTGAGAGAGGGGGAAGAGTGTGTGTGTGAAAGAGGGAGAGTGTGTGTGAGAGAGGGGGAGAGTGTGTCAGTGTGAGAGGGGGAGAGTGTGTGTGAGAGAGGGGGAGAGTGTGTGTGAGAGAGGGGGAGAGTGTGTGTGAGAGAGGGGGAAGAGTGTGTGTGTGTGAGAGAGGGAGAGTGTGTGTGTGTGAGAGAGAGGGGGAGAGTGTGTCTGTGTGAGGGGGGAGAGTGTGTGTGAGAGGTGGAGAGTGTGTCTGAGAGAGAGGGAGAGTATGTGTGAGAGAGGGGGAGAGTGTGTGAGAGAGGGGGAGAGTGTGTGTGAGAGAGGGGGAAGAGTGTGTGTGTGTGAGAGAGGGAGAGTGTGTGTGTGAGAGAGGCGAGAGTGTGTGTGTGAGAGAGAGGGGGAGAGTGTGTCTGTGTGAGGGGGGAGAGTGTGTGAGAGAGGGGGAGAGTGTGTGAGAGAGAGAGGGGGAAGAGAGTGTGTGTGAGAGAGGGAGAGTGTGTGTTTGTGTGAGAGAGGGGGAGAGTGTGTCTGTGTGAGAGGGGGAGAGTGTGTGTGAGAGAGGGGGAGAGTGTGTGTGAGAGAGGGGGAAGAGTGTGTGTGTGAGAGAGGGAGAGTGTGTGTGTGTGTGAGAGAGGGAGAGTGTGTGTGTGTGAGAGAGAGGGGGAGAGTGTGTCTGTGTGAGGGGGAGAGTGTGTGTGAGAGGGGGAGAGTGTGTGTGAGAGAGAGGGAGAGTGTGTGTGTGAGAGAGGGAGAGTGTGTGTGAGAGAGGGGGAGAGTGTGTGAGAGAGGGGGAGAGTGTGTGTGAGAGAGGGGAAGAGTGTGTGTGTGTGTGAGAGAGGGAGAGTGTGTGTGTGAGAGAGGCGAGAGTGTGTGTGTGAGAGAGAGGGGGAGAGTGTGTCTGTGTGAGAGGGGGAGAGTGTGTGTGAGAGAGGGGGAGAGTGTGTGTGTGAGAGAGAGGGGGAGAGTGTGTGTGTGTGTGAGAGAGAGGGGGAGAGTGTGTGAGTGTGAGAGAGGGGGAGAGTGTCTGTGTGTGAGAGGGGGAGTGTGTGTGTGTCTGTGTGTGAGAGGGGGAGAGTGTGTATGTGTGAGAGAGGGGGAGAGTGTGTGTGTGAGAGAGAGGGGGAGAGTGTGTGTGAGAGAGGGAGAGTGTGTGTGTGAGTGAGAGGGGGAGAGTGTGTGTGTGTGAGAGAGGGGGAGAGTGTGTGTGAGAGAGAGGGGGAGAGTGTGTAAGTGTGTGTGAGAGGGAGACTGTGTGTGAGAGAGAGGGGGAGTGTGTGTGTGTGAGAGAGGGGGAATGTGTGTGTGAGAGAGGGAGAGTGTGTGTGTGAGAGAGGGGGAGTGTGTGTGAGAGAGGGAGAGTGTGTGTGTGTGTGTGTGTGTGAGAGGGGGAGAGTGTGTGTGTGAGAGAGGGGGAGAGTGTGTAAGTGTGTGTGAGAGGGAGACTGTGTGTGAGAGAGAGGGGGAGTGTGTGTGTGTGAGAGGGGGGGAATGTGTGTGTGAGAGAGGGAGAGTGTGTGTGTGAGAGAGGGGGAGTGTGTGTGAGAGAGGGAGAGTGTGTGTGTGTGTGAGAGGGGGAGAGTGTGTGTGTGAGAGAGGGGGAGAGTGTCTGTGTGTGAGAGGGGGAGTGTGTGTGTGTCTGTGTGTGATAGGGGGAGAGTGTGTGTGTGTGAGAGAGGGGGAGAGTGTGTGTGTGAGAGAGAGGGGGAGAGTGTGTGTGAGAGGGAGAGTGTGTGTGTGAGTGAGAGGGGGAGAGTGTGTGTGTGTGAGAGAGGGGGAGAGTGTGTGTGTCTGAGAGAGGGAGAGTGTGTGTGTGTGAGAGAGGGGGAGAGTGTGTGAGAGAGGGGGAAGAGTGTGTGTGTGTGAGAGAGGGAGAGTGTGTGTGTGTGAAAGAGGGGGAGAGTGTGTGAGAGAGGGGGAGAGTGTGTGTGAGAGAGGGGGTGTGTGTGTGTGCGAGAGAGGGAGAGTGTGTGTGTGTGTGAGAGGGGGAGAGTGTGTCTGTGTGAGAGGGGGAGAGTGTGTGAGAGAGGGGGAGAGTGTGTGTGAGAGAGGGGGAGAGTGTGTGTGTGTGAGAGAGGGAGAGTGTGTGTTTGTGTGAGAGAGGGAGAGTGTGTGTGTGTGAGTTAGAGGGGGAGAGTGTGTCTGTGTGAGAGGGGGAGAGTGTGTGTGAGAGAGGGGGAGAGTGTGTGAGAGAGCGGGAGTGTGTGTGTGAGAGGGGGAGTGTGTGTGTGAGAGAGGGGGAGAGTGTGTCTGTGAGAGAGGGGGAGAGTGTGTGAGAGAGGGGGAGTGTGTGTGTGAGAGAGGGGGAGAGGGTGTCTGTGAGAGAGGGGGAAGATTGTGTGTGTGAGAGAGAGGGAGAGTGTGTGTGTGTGAGAGAGGGAGAGCGTGTGTGTGTGTGTGAGAGAGGGGGAGAGTGTGTCTGTGTGAGAGGGGGAGAGTGTGTGTGAGAGAGGGGGAAGAGTGTGTGTGTGAAAGAGGGAGAGTGTGTGTGTGTGAGAGAGGGGGAGAGTGTGTCTGTGTGAGAGGGGGGAGAGTGTGTGTGAGAGAGGGGGAAGAGTGTGTGTGTGTGAGAGAGGGAGAGTGTGTGTGAGAGAGGGAGAGTGTGTGTGAGAGAGGGGGAGAGTGTGTGAGAGAGGGGGAGAGTGTGTGTGAGAGAGGGGGAAGAGTGTGTGTGTGTGAGAGAGGGAGAGTGTGTGTGTGAGAGAGGCGAGAGTGTGTGTGTGTGTGAGAGAGGGAGAGTGTGTGTGTGAGAGAGAGGGAGAGTGTGTGTGTGTGTGAGAGAGGGAGAGTGTGTGTGTGTGTGAGAGAGGGGGAAGAGTGTGTGTGTGAAAGAGGGAGAGTGTGTGTGAGAGAGGGGGAGAGTGTGTCAGTGTGAGAGGGGGAGAGTGTGTGTGAGAGAGGGGGAGAGTGTGTGTGAGAGAGGGGGAAGAGTGTGTGTGTGTGAGAGAGGGAGAGTGTGTGTGTGTGAGAGAGAGGGGGAGAGTGTGTCTGTGTGAGGGGGGAGAGTGTGTGTGAGAGGTGGAGAGTGTGTCTGAGAGAGAGGGAGAGTATGTGTGAGAGAGGGGGAGAGTGTGTGAGAGAGGGGGAGAGTGTGTGTGAGAGAGGGGGAAGAGTGTGTGTGTGTGAGAGAGGGAGAGTGTGTGTGTGAGAGAGGCGAGGAGTGTGTGTGTGAGAGAGAGGGGGAGAGTGTGTCTGTGTGAGGGGGGGAGAGTGTGTGAGAGAGGGGGAGAGTGTGTGAGAGAGAGAGGGGGAAGAGAGTGTGTGTGAGAGAGGGAGAGTGTGTGTTTGTGTGAGAGAGGGGGAGAGTGTGTCTGTGTGAGAGGGGGAGAGTGTGTGTGAGAGAGGGGGGAGAGTGTGTGTGAGAGAGGGGGAGAGTGTGTGTGAGAGAGGGGGAAGAGTGTGTGTGTGAGAGAGGGAGAGTGTGTGTGTGTGTGAGAGAGGGAGAGTGTGTGTGTGTGAGAGAGAGGGGGAGAGTGTGTCTGTGTGAGGGGGAGAGTGTGTGTGAGAGGGGGAGAGTGTGTGTGAGAGAGAGGGAGAGTGTGTGTGTGAGAGAGGGAGAGTGTGTGTGAGAGAGGGGGAGAGTGTGTGAGAGAGGGGGAGAGTGTGTGTGAGAGAGGGGGAAGAGTGTGTGTGTGTGTGAGAGAGGAGAGTGTGTGTGTGAGAGAGGCGAGAGTGTGTGTGTGAGAGAGAGGGGGAGAGTGTGTCTGTGTGAGAGGGGGAGAGTGTGTGTGAGAGAGGGGGAGAGTGTGTGTGTGAGAGAGAGGGGGAGAGTGTGTGTGTGTGTGAGAGAGAGGGGGAGAGTGTGTGAGTGTGAGAGAGGGGGAGAGTGTCTGTGTGTGAGAGGGGGAGTGTGTGTGTGTCTGTGTGTGAGAGGGGGAGAGTGTGTATGTGTGAGAGAGGGGGAGAGTGTGTGTGTGAGAGAGAGGGGGGAGAGTGTGTGTGAGAGAGGGAGAGTGTGTGTGTGAGTGAGAGGGGGAGAGTGTGTGTGTGTGAGAGAGGGGGGAGAGTGTGTGTGAGAGAGAGGGGGGAGAGTGTGTAAGTGTGTGTGAGAGGGAGACTGTGTGTGAGAGAGAGGGGGAGTGTGTGTGTGTGAGAGAGGGGGAATGTGTGTGTGAGAGAGGGAGAGTGTGTGTGTGAGAGAGGGGGAGTGTGTGTGAGAGAGGGAGAGTGTGTGTGTGTGTGTGTGTGTGAGAGGGGGAGAGTGTGTGTGTGAGAGAGGGGGAGAGTGTCTGTGTGTGAGAGGGGGAGTGTGTGTGTGTCTGTGTGTGAGAGGGGGAGAGTGTGTGTGTGTGAGAGAGGGGGAGAGTGTGTGTGTGAGAGAGAGGGGGAGAGTGTGTGTGAGAGAGGGAGAGTGTGTGTGTGAGTGAGAGGGGGAGAGTGTGTGTGTGTGAGAGAGGGGGAGAGTGTGTGTGTCTGAGAGAGGGAGAGTGTGTGTGTGTGAGAGAGGGGGAGAGTGTGTGAGAGAGGGGGAAGAGTGTGTGTGTGTGAGAGAGGGAGAGTGTGTGTGTGTGAAAGAGGGGGAGAGTGTGTGAGAGGGGGAGAGTGTGTGTGAGAGAGGGGGTGTGTGTGTGTGCGAGAGAGGGAGAGTGTGTGTGTGTGTGAGAGGGGGGAGAGTGTGTCTGTGTGAGAGGGGGAGAGTGTGTGAGAGAGGGGGAGAGTGTGTGTGAGAGAGGGGGAGAGTGTGTGTGTGTGAGAGAGGGAGAGTGTGTGTTTGTGTGAGAGAGGGAGAGTGTGTGTGTGTGAGTTAGAGGGGGAGAGTGTGTCTGTGTGAGAGGGGGAGAGTGTGTGTGAGAGAGGGGGAGAGTGTGTGAGAGAGGGGGAGTGTGTGTGTGAGAGGGGGAGTGTGTGTGTGAGAGAGGGGGAGAGTGTGTCTGTGAGAGAGGGGGAGAGTGCGTGAGAGAGGGGGAGTGTGTGTGTGAGAGAGGGGGAGAGTGTGTCTGTGAGAGAGGGGGAAGATTGTGTGTGTGAGAGAGAGGGAGAGTGTGTGTGTGTGAGAGAGGGAGAGCGTGTGTGTGTGTGTGAGAGAGGGGGAGAGTGTGTCTGTGTGAGAGGGGGAGAGTGTGTGTGAGAGAGGGGGAAGAGTGTGTGTGTGAAAGAGGGAGAGTGTGTGTGTGTGAGAGAGGGGGGAGAGTGTGTCTATGTGAGAGGGGGAGAGTGTGTGTGAGAGAGGGGGAGAGTGTGTGTGAGAGAGGGGGAAGAGTGTGTGTGTGTGAGAGAGGGAGAGTGTGTGTGAGAGAGGGAGAGTGTGTGTGAGAGAGGGGGAGAGTGTGTGAGAGAGGGGGAGAGTGTGTGTGAAAGAGGGGGAAGAGTGTGTGTGTGTGAGAGAGGGAGAGTGTGTGTGTGAGAGAGGCGAGAGTGTGTGTGTGTGTGAGAGAGGGGAGAGTGTGTGTGTGTGAGAGAGGGAGAGTGTGTGTGTGTGTGAGAGAGGGAGAGTGTGTGTGTGTGTGAGAGAGGGGAAGAGTGTGTGTGTGAAAGAGGGAGAGTGTGTGTGAGAGAGGGGGAGAGTGTGTCTGTGTGAGAGGGGGAGAGTGTGTGAGAGAGAGGGGGAGAGTGTGTGTGAGAGAGGGGGAAGAGTGTGTGTGTGTGTGAGAGAGGGAGTGTGTGTGTGTGTGTGAGAGAGGGAGAGTGTGTGTGTGTGAGAGAGAGGGGGAGAGTGTGTCTGTGTGAGGGGGGAGAGTGTGTGTGAGAGGTGGAGAGTGTGTCTGAAAGAGAGGGAGAGTGTGTGTGAGAGAGGGGGAGAGTGTGTGAGAGAGGGGGAGAGTGTGTGTGAGAGAGGGGGAAGAGTGTGTGTGTGTGAGAGAGGGAGAGTGTGTGTGTGAGAGAGGCGAGAGTGTGTGTGTGAGAGAGAGGGGGAGAGTGTGTCTGTGTGAGAGGGGGAGAGTGTGTGAGAGAGGGGGAGAGTGTGTGTGAGAGAGGGGGGAAGAGAGTGTGTGTGAGAGAGGGAGAGTGTGTGTTTGTGTGAGAGAGGGGGAGAGTGTGTCTGTGTGAGAGGGGGAGAGTGTGTGTGAGAGAGGGGGAGAGTGTGTGTGAGAGAGGGGGAAGAGTGTGTGTGTGAGAGAGGGAGAGTGTGTGTGTGTGTGAGAGAGGAGAGTGTGTGTGTGTGAGAGAGAGGGGGAGAGTGTGTCTGTGTGAGGGGGAGAGTGTGTGTGAGAGGGGGAGAGTGTGTGTGAGAGAGAGGGAGAGTGTGTGTGTGAGAGAGGGAGAGTATGTGTGAGAGAGGGGGAGAGTGTGTGAGAGAGGGGGAGAGTGTGTGTGAGAGAGGGGGAAGAGTGTGTGTGTGTGTGAGAGAGGGAGAGTGTGTGTGTGAGAGAGGCGAGAGTGTGTGTGTGAGAGAGAGGGGGAGAGTGTGTCTGTGTGAGAGGGGGAGAGTGTGTGTGAGAGAGGGGGAGAGTGTGTGTGAGAGAGGGGGAAGAGTGTGTGTGTGTGTGAGAGAGGCGAGAGAGTGTGTGTGTGAGAGAGGGGGGAGAGTGTGTGAGGAGGAGGGGGAGAGTGTGTGAGAGAGGGGGAGAGTGTGTGTGAGAGAGGGGGAGAGTGTGTCTGTGTGAGGGGGAGAGTGTGTGTGAGAGGGGGAGAGTGTGTGTGAGAGAGAGGGAGAGTGTGTGTGTGAGAGAGGGAGAGTATGTGTGAGAGAGGGGGAGAGTGTGTGAGAGAGGGGGAGAGTGTGTGTGAGAGAGGGGGAAGAGTGTGTGTGTGTGTGTGAGAGAGGGAGAGTGTGTGTGTGAGAGAGGCGAGTGTGTGTGAGAGAGAGGGGGAGAGTGTGTCTGTGTGAGAGGGGGAGAGTGTGTGTGAGAGAGGGGGAGAGTGTGTGTGAGAGAGGGGGAAGAGTGTGTGTGTGTGTGTGAGAGAGGCGAGAGAGTGTGTGTGTGAGAGAGGGGGAGAGTGTGTGAGAGAGGGGGAGAGTGTGTGAGAGAGGGGGGAGAGTGTGTGTGAGAGAGGGGGAGAGTGTGTGTGAGAGAGGGGGAAGAGTGTGTGTGTGAGAGTGTGAGTATGTGTGAGAGAGAGGGGGGAGAGTGTGTGAGAGAGGGGGAGTATGTTTGAGAGAGGGGAAGAGTGTGTGTGTGAGAGAGGGAGAGTGTGTGTGTGTGAGAGAGGGGGAGAGTGTGTGTGTGTGAGAGAGAGGGGGAGAGTATGTCTGAGTGAGAGGGGGAGAGTGTGTGAGAGAGGGGGAGAGTGTGTGTGTGTGAGCGAGGGAGAGTGTGTGTGTGTGTGAGAGAGAATGTGTGTGTGTGTGAGAGAGGGAGAGTGTGTGTTTGTGAGGGGGGGGAGAGCGTGTGTGTGTGTGTGAGAGAGGGGGAGAGAGTGTGTCTGTGAGAGAGGGGGAGAGTGTTTGTGTGTGTGTGAGAGGGGGAGAGTGTGTGTGAGAGGGGGAGAGTGTGTGTGTGTGAGAGAGAGGGGGAGAGTGTGTCTGTGAGAGAGGGGGAGAGTGTTTGTGTGTGTGTGAGAGGGGGGAGAGTGTGTGTGAGAGGGGGAGAGTGTGTGTGTGTGAGAGAGAGGGGGAGAGTGTGTCTGTGAGAGAGGGGGAGAGTGTTTGTGTGTGTGTGAGAGGGGGAGAGTGTGTGTGAGAGGGGGAGAGTGTGTGTTTGTGAGAGGGGGGAGAGCGTGTGTGTGTGTGAGAGAGGGGGAGAGTGTGTGTGTGTGAATTAGAGGGAGAGAGGGGTAGAGAGGGATGGACGGGGTTTTGATCTCAGGCGATCCGACTCGACAGTAACATAAACCCCTTGGTGCAGAGCAGGGAGAGGTTGGAGACAGCTTCAAGGGATTTCCCGGGGGCGGCGGGGGGGCGGTGGGGCAATGATGACCCTCCCAGTCCCTGGGAAATGGAGCCAGGCTCGGGGTGGGAGGTGAGCCCCCAGACCCCCTTCCCCAAAGGTGAAGAACTCACTCTCCCCCAGCGGCTTCTCTTGTCGGTTCAGGTCAGGTCAGAGAGAGGGAGAACACAAAAGGAAACACAAAAGTCCAAAACTTTTCTTCAAGCGCAGCTTTCTCCTTGAAATCGGTCCTTCGGATTCATTTTAGGTTCAAACCCTCAGTACCACTTTCCGCTCTCTCCCCAGAGTGACATTCCCTTTTGTCCAAGTTGAGGAACTTTTTCAACCTTAGTTGGCTGTTTGTGCTGTTGTGCCTGTCCCTGTGCAGTTCCCACATGCGATGCTGTGATTTGTTGGCATTGCCCCCTTGCCTTTATTCACACCCCCACCAGCCCCTGCGTTGCCTGCACACTCTTGGCAGTTGCTGGGGGGCGGGGGGTTCCTGTTTCACCCAATTCCGTCAATAAGAAGCCGCTGCTCTCGGACAAGAGACGTCCCCTTCTCCCCGTCAGCCTGGGAAATCCAATCCTTCCCATTCACTGCACAATCTGCATCTCTTCACAGTGCGGAGCGCTTCCTCCTGTCTGGGAGTGGGACTGTTCCTTCATCATTCCCCAAACCACACTGACACATCATGGCATCCACTGATTATCAAAGCTCCAGTTTATTAAAGCGCCATAAGATTGATTTGCAATGATTAGTCAAAACACATAGAAAAGTACAGCACACGATGTTGTACCGAGGATTAATCCTAATGTAAAATATAATAACCTAACCTACGCACCCCTCAACTCACTGCTATCCATGTGCATGTCCAGCAGTCGCTTAAATGTCCCCAATGACTCTGCTTCCACCACCACCGCTGGCAACACATTCCTTCATTCACAACTCTCTGCGTAAAGAACCTACCTCTGACATCTCCTCTATACCAGTCGTGCCAGTCAATCCTGCCTTGGGGAAAAGTCTCTGGTTATTGACTATCTATTCCTCTCATTACCTTGTATACCTCGATCAGGTCACCTCTCTTCCTCCTTCTCTCCAGAGAGAAAAGTCCGAGCTTAGTCAATCTCTCTTTATGAGACAATCCCTCCAGTCCAGGCAGCATCCTGGTAAACCTTCTATGCACCCTCTCCAAAGCCTCTGTATCTTTCCTATAGTAGGGCGACCAGAACTGGACACAATATTCCAAGTGTGGTCTCACCGGGGACTTGTGGAGCTGCAGCAAAACCTCGTGGCTCTTAAACTCAATCCCCCTGTTAATGAAAGCCAAAACACCATATGCTTTCTTAACAATCCTATCCACTTGGGTGGCAACTTTGAGGGATCTATGTACTTGCACACCCGGATCCCTCTGTTCCTCCACACTACCGAGAATCCTGTCTTTAATCCTATATTCAGCATTCAAGTTCGACCTTCCAAAATGTATCACTTCGCATTTATCCAGGTTGAACTCTATCTGCCATTTCTCAGCCCAGCTCTGCATCCTGCCTATGTCACGCTGCAGCCTGCAACAGCCCTCGATACTATCAACGGTAACTCCAACCTTTGTGTCATTGGCAAATTTACTAACCCACCCCTCAACCTCCTCATCCAAGTCATTTATAAAAACTACAAAGAGCAGAGGCCCAAGAACAGAGCCCTGCGGGACCCCACTCAACACTGACCTCCAGGCAGAATGCTTTCCATCTACAACCACTCTCTGCCTTCTGTCAGCCAGCCAATTCTGAATCCAGACAGCCAAATCTCCCTGTATCCCATACCTCCTGATTTTATGAATGAGCCTACCTTAGGCAACCTTATCAAATGCCTTGCTGAAGTCCATATACACCACATCCACTGCTCAACCTTTGTTGACCTGTCTCAACCTCTTTCTTTCTTTCTTTCTATTTATGTTTACAGGACCATAAGATATAATCCCACAATGGGGGTAGCACAGTGGCTAGCATTGCTGCCTTACAGCAGCAGGGACCTGGGTTCAATCCCAGCCTTGGGTCTGTGTGGAGTTTGCACATTCTCCCTGTCTCTGTGTGGGTTTCTTCTGGGTGCTCTGGTTTCCTCCCACAGTCCAAACATGTGCAGGTTAGGGTGGATTGGCCATGGGAAATCGCCCAGAGTGTTCAGGGATATGGGGGTTATCAATGGGAGGTGTAGGGGAGAGTGGATTTCTTGGGCTGAATGGCCTGTTTCCATATTCTATTCTAATTTGGCCTTTCAAGCCTGTTTCTCTATTTGATCAGGACATAGAAGTTAAACATTTTCCTGACTCTGTCAAGACATTAGACAGTTTTGAAAAGGAATACTGGAGTTTTCACCTCCAGCTCCAGCTGTAAGTCCTTTCAATGCATTCACTTATCTTTGTGTCTCACAACTTCCTGATTTCAGTGTTATATCGGCTCATTGTGAAGCTGTGTGCCACAGTGTAGTGATTTCAGATTTGGGTGATATCTGTCATGATGGCCCTCAGTGAATTCAATCAATCTTTATTCCAGTTTAGGAGAGTGCTTGATGTGAATTACAGCTCGCTCTGATCCAGCATTGAATGGAATAGAAGCAGGAACAGACCTTTCAGGCCTGCTCCACTGTTCAATAAGGTCAAGCCTGATCCTGATTGCTGCACATTCCTGCCTGCCCCCAGTAATCTTTCACCCTGCTCCCTTGCTTATCAAAGAATATATCACAAAGAGATGATAAAGGGCTTTTGCCTGAAATATCGATTTTCCTGCTCCTTGGATGCTGACTGACCTGCTGTGCTTTTCCAGCACCACTCTGATTTAAACAAAGAATATGTCATCACAGCCTCAAAAAAAAATACACCAGGACTCTGTTTCCATTACTTTTTGAGGGAAAGAATCAAACTCTCTGTAACAAAACAATCTCCTTCTCTGTCTTAAAAAAGGGGTTCTTCTTATTTTCAGGCAATATTCTTTAATTCTAGATTCTCTCAGAAGAGGAATCATCCTTTTCACAACTACCTTGTCAAGACATCTCCAGATATTGAATATCAACCAAATTTCTTCTCAATCCTTTAACCTCCAGCAGATACAGGCCCGGTCTGTCCAACCAATCCTCATTTAGACAACCTGCCTACTCCAGGGATTAGTCTCCAATGAATTTGCCTCCTTCCTTCAATAAGAAGGTTAATACTTTAGACTATATTTCAGATGAGCAGTGCCCCATTTAACTGGAGAGAGAGGCAGCAAGGTTTAGGGAGGGAATTCCAGAGATGAAGAGTCCAGACAGCTGAAGGCAGACCTGCCAACATCAGAGTGATTAAAATCAGAGACGCTAAAGAGGCCTGAATTACAGGAGCTAATCTTGGAGGCGTGTGTGCTCCGAGGAAGTTACAGAGACAGGGAGGGGTGAGTCCTTGAAGAGATTTGAAGATAAGGATTAAAAGTTTAAGCTCAAAGTAAAAACCAAAGGAACTGCAGATGCTGTGAATCAGAGACAAAAATAGAAATTGCTGGAAAAGCTCAGCAGGTCTGGCAGCATCTGTGGAGAGAAATCAGAGTTAAGGTTTCAGGTTGAGTGACCCCTTCCTCAGAACACATGCTGCCTGACCTGCTGAGCTTTTCCTGCAATTTCTATTTTTAAAATCAAAGTGTTGCTTGACTGGGGAGCTGGTGTCAGACAATGAGCACAGTGATGATAGGGAAGTAGAACTTGGTGTGACAAGACAGTAAAATATATTGGCACTGTGTCAGTATTACAAATTCAGAAAGAATACTTTTAAGTGTCTGATATAGCATGCTTTCCCTGCAACTGCTGCTCTGCAAACATGCTGCCAATGGAATTCAGGACATATACCTAAAAGAGTCTGTACACCTTCACATTTGTATTCAGGGCCCAACACCTACTTTAGAAATTCTTTCCAATGAGGATGCCCTGCTGCATCTTGTGCACAGTTTGCTGTGCTTGGTATATCCAGTACTCGATGTGGATTAAGTTAAAAATCACACAACACCAGGTTATAGTCCAACAGGTTTATTTGGAAGCACTAGCTTCGAAATGACAATCCGTGTGGATAGTCTGCAGCTTTCACGTGAATAGTTTGATTCCATTATCACAATAATACCTTGGGGGAAAAAAATACTTGAATGTAGAATAAGGAAAATATGTGAGTCCGGAAGCTTGAACCATTTCAAAGCAAATTAAACATGTTTTGAAGGTATAGTTGCTGTTGTGGTAAAACAGGAATCCTGCGGTGAGTAATTTACCTCCTGTCTCCCCAAAGCCTGTCCACCATCTACAAGACACCAGTCAGGAGTGCAATGGATGGATGCAGCTCCAACAACACTCAAGAAGCTCAACACCATCCAGGGCAAACCAGCTCACTTGATTGGCATCACATCCACAAACATCCACTCCCTCCACCACTGATGCTCAGTAGCAGTAGTGTACCATCTACAAGATGCAATGCAGCATCTCACCAAAGCTCCTTAGGTAGCACCTTCCAAACCTATGACCACTTCCATCTCAAAGGACAAAGACAGCAGATACATGGGAACACCACCATCTGCAAGTTCCCCTCCAAGCCACTCACCATCCTGACATGGAAATATATTGTTGTTCCTTCACTATCACTGCGTAAAAATCCTGGAATTCCCTCTCGAAGGGACATTGTGGGTCTACCCTACAGCACATGAACTGCAGTGGTGCAAGAAGGCAGCTCACCCCCACCTTCACAAGGAGCAGTTCGGGACAGGTAATAAATACTGACCCAGTCAGCGACTCTGACATTCCATAAAAGAATAACAACAAACATTTCCAGAATTGTCTTGTGAGACATAACGCACAGAAGAGGCCATTCAGCCTGTGAAACCATACACATACCACACAATGTAAATGATGAAATGGGTGGAGTAGTCCACGATAAGACTGGATAGCTCCAGAACCTTCACCAAACTCTTCTGTGGGCTGGGTTGATGGCTCGAGATCTCAGCTGGGATTAGGAGGTTTCCAATAAGGAACATTCTCCCCCAGGGTTCTGCATTGACCTCATTGCCGTATCCTGCAGTCCAAAACAAAGCCCCAGTATTGTCTGACACTGCACACTGGCAAACAGGTAAAGACAATAATTTCAAATTGACAGATCAGGAAGGAGAAAAAATAGCAAGTCAAACAAAACTCTGTTGCCAATCTCCTAAATTACATTGAATTCCATTCAACTCATCATTCTTGTGCTGGATGCTTCCAATTATACCTCAATTTTAAAATTCTCATGGTTATTTTCAAGTATCTCCATTGCTTCAAACTCACTGCTCTCGGAATTCTGTCCTAAACCATTTCTGGCTTCTCAGATTTTCATCTTCCACCATTTTTGTTCACTTGCCTGGGCTCAAAGTTCTCAAATTCCCTCCTCATCCTCTGCCATCTCTATCTCACTCACCATTTTTGAGATACACCTTAAACTTACTTCACTGTGTCTCAGCAGCAACTTTTGTCTGGTGACATTCCTGTAAGTATCTTGAATGTTTTGCTCCATTAAAGGGACTATCTAAATGCAACAAAAACAGAAATTGCTGGAAAAACACAGCAGGTCTGGCAGCACCTGTTGAGAGAGAAACAGTTCATGTTTTGAGTCCAGTGATTCTTCTTCAGAGCACTAAGCCATCTCGAAGGTATCCTGATCTATCCTTTTAACTATTATAAATATCAGGCTCAAATATAAAGACACGCCTTTATTGGTCAGTACATTGAGTACAGGAGCTAGGAGGTCATCTTGTAGCTATACAGGACATTGGGTAGGCCACCCTTGAAATACTGCATTCAATTCTGGTCTCCCTGTTGTGAAACCTGAAGGGATTCAGCAAAGATTTACAGGGATGTTGCCAGTGTTGGAGGGTTTGAGGTATAGGGAGAGGCTGAATAGGTGGGACTGTTTGGAGGCTGAGGGGTGACCTCATAGAGGTTTATAAAATCACGAGGGGCATGGATAGGTCGAATAGTCCTGGGATGTGGGAATCCAGAACTAGAGGGCATAGGTTTAGGGTGAGAGGGGAACGATTTAAAAGGGACCTAAGGGGCAACATTAGAAACAATACAGTGACATTTGAAGGTGAGAGACTACATAAACTAGACTTGTAACCCCTAGAATATAGAAGGCAAATGGTTTTTTGTCACTACAGTTGCTTATGGGATTCTGAAAACAATTGTTAGATAGGCAGCAACATTTTCCACTATTTGGAGAATCTATTTCAAGGAGACAGTTAAAGAAAAGTTAGGTAACAGTTCTGACCACAGGGTTAGCAGAATTGTGAAACTTTCTCCTGAAATAAATAAATTGATGCCTGCACAGTTAATAATGATAAATCTGAGATTTGATGGAATTTTGCTGGATATCAGTAGAACGGAATATGGATCAAATGTTGGGTAAATGAGGTTAAAATACAGATCATACCATGATCCCATTGAATGGTGAAACAGTCTTGAGGGGCTGAATGGCCTCCTCCTGTTAGTATACTGTAACAAACCCAGGCTGAGGAATGGGGAAGATGCAACAGCATCACCTAGTGCCAGGAGGCGTACTTAACGAACACATTCTGCCAAAGTTAAACATCTCACAACACCAGGTTATAGTCCAACAGGTTTATTTGGAAGCACTAGCTTTCAGAGCACTGCTCCTTCATCGGGTAACTAGTGGGGCAGGATCATAAGACACAGAATTTATAGCAAAAGATCACAGTGTCATGCAATTAAAATGATATATTGAACAAACCTAGATTGCTGTTAAGTCTTTCCTCTTTTAGAATGGATTGCAGGTTTTTGTTCATTAATATGTAAATTCCAGAACTTCTTTTAAGTCACATTCTTGAGATAATGTAAGGGTTTATAAAAAAAAGGTGACATCTCAGCTCAGACAATTATTAAAAGTAGGGCAAAGGTCTTTCCATAAACTGGACAGGATGAGCAAGTTAGGCAAAAAACTTAATAAACTTCGAACATATTTTAATTAGATTGAAACAATGTTACGTGAGAGGCTCTTTAAACCCCCCCAATCTCAGCCTCACTTCAGTGGTTAAAACATTCAACCGCATGCCCCCCCTCCCCAACCTCTTGTTCTGTGTAATTGTGTCACTTGGTTCAATTCTTAGCATCCAAAAACAGTCAGAGCATCTTCAACAAGATCTCTTCCCATTGGCTGCAGGGATTTCAAGAATCTCATTTCTCTGTGCGTCGCTTCCATGTTTACCTTAAGGGGAGGTGATGGTCTATTGGCATTATCGTTAGACTATTAATCCAGACACCCTGGTTCTGGAGACATGGGTTTGAGTCCTGCCATGGCAAATGACGAGATTTGATTTCAGTGGAAATCTGGAATTAAGAGTCTAATGGTGGACACTGTCAACTTTTGGGGAAAATCCATCTGGTTCATTAATGCCCTCTACAGAAGGAAATCTACCATCCTTACCTGGTCTGGCCTATATGTGTCTTCACATCCACAGCACTGTGCCCTCTGAAATAGCCCAGCAAGCCATCCGGTTGTAACAATCACTACAATTCAGC
The DNA here is from genome assembly GCF_037043375.1 of Chiloscyllium plagiosum. Lineage (NCBI taxonomy): Eukaryota > Metazoa > Chordata > Chondrichthyes > Orectolobiformes > Hemiscylliidae > Chiloscyllium > Chiloscyllium plagiosum. Next base: position 2,759,661 of record NW_028270164.1, on the reverse strand, counting down.
CAGTGGCACCATGTCCCACAAGTGAATTAAAACAAAGCCTTACCACATACAGCCAGATCATGAGCGATCCTGGGATCAGCTTCCTACATCTACGCCAATCACAAATAGCTCTGCCTTGCCATCTCCTCTTTTAACCCTTTGGCAGCTCCTAAAGAGCCAACCTGTCCACCCAACCTGGTTTCCAGGGTGAGAATGAAGCTCTTCACTGCAACGTGTCACTGTTTTCAGGGAATTGTGGGAAGATCATGGAACCAACAAAGTGGCGAAACACCCAGACCGGTCTTTGCTTACCTCTGCTCCTCTCCACTGAACTCCATAACTATACAGAAATTACACAGGAAAGGCCATTCAGCCCATTGTGTCTGTGCTAGCTGAAGATAAAAAAAACCTAGCTGCCCATTCTGCCCCACCTTCCATTATCTGGTCCATACCCTTGCAGGCAACAGTGCTCAGGTGAAGATCCTGTCCCTTTCAAACAAGTTGAGGCTTTCTGTCTACATCATTACCTCAGGCAGTGAATTCCAGACCTCCTCCCACCCACCCACTGGGTGAAAATGTTTTTCCTCACGTCCTCTCTCATCATTCTCATCCAATAACCTTAACTCTTAAATGTGTGTTCCTCTAGCAATCATGGCTATAAGGAGTTGGAGGAGCAATTTTTTTTCCGGCCCCTGTCCCCATGCTCCCATTTTATTGAATAACAGAGCAGACTTGAAGGGTTGAGTCACTACTCCTAAATTTTGTGCCCTAACTCTGCAATGCAAATGCAAAGAGCCTAGCAACAGAAAAATACAGGCAATTACCAGAATGTGTAATTCATGTGAATTCCATCTGCTGAGCTTTCTAAAGAAAGTGTGAATTATCGAAGCCTGAATGGGATTTTCAAGCTGAATGCCTCAAATGCAATCATTCTCAATCACTGTGCATTTTTTAGACAGAAAGAGGTGGATGGATTTGGAAGAAATGCTTTGTATTTATTGAGTTGCTCTCCTTGATCATTTACCAGAAGCTGGAGCAGGCTGGATTGTCATTCCCCATCGATAATCCTCACTGATTTCTATGGTTCAATGTGCTGCTTGTTCCCTTAAGCTTGTGAAACCCCTCTTTTGGAGGGTTGCTTGCTAATATTTTTTGTAAAATTTACCACTTTCCAATCCGTAGAAAGCCACATGGTATAAATTCAGAATGCATAGACTTTAGGAATAAATGCATAATCAGAACAAAACCTGAACAACATTAATAACACAATCAAGTCAAAATTGTCAAGTTTATTTTACAATTTCAGAGATTAAATGATCCCCATGGACTGTTGCTCATTGCCTTTAGGAAAACTGTTCTGTACAAATCACACAGTTTACAATATATTGCACAGTAATTAAACCAGAGCTTCCCAAAGTGGGGGTCAGACCCCAAATGAGAGCAGGAAATCCAAGGCAGCAATGGCTGCTGTAGGGGTCTTGAGGGGTTATTATAAAAACAGCACCCTCCCCCACCCACCTACCCCATCTCTCCCCTCCCCCACCACACTCAAACAGATAGACCCCTGCTCTCACAGATATTTTCACCCTGCACTTTCAGACACCTTACTACACTCTCACACACACCTTCACTTCACCTCCTCCCACAGATCTCTCTGTGAGCATCACAACAATCTTCCAGCCTTGAACTGGGTTCGCAGTGGGACAACATTTGGTGAGATTGATTTAAACGTCCTTGCAGCACGGGTCACCTCAATGCCAGTCCTCACCATCACAAAACTGTCCTCAACCCTGACTCCCTCGATATGACCATTCCCCTTGTTGCAGAGCGTTGCAAATCAGTGGCCATAGATAATACAACTGAGATTGTGGGCATCGAGAACAAATACACCGTCACCCTTTGACAGCTTTGTTTGCAGCAGAGGCTGCACTATAGTAATCTGCAGCAAGAACCTGGCTTGATTGTTGTGTTTCTGGCCCCTGTGTTTGAGAGCCTTGGGAATAAGTTTGATCAGGTCATTCTTAGGGACATTCTTAGCAATGTCTGTATATTGTTGTACAAAGGGAACTATGAGGGAGGTGCTGGCCAGAGTTCAATGGTGCAATCCCCTAGCAGGGATGGCAGTGGAACAACAAAGGCAGGTATTTCTGGGTATAATGCAGAAGGTGCAGGGTCAGTTCATTCCAAAGAGGAAGAAAGAGCCTAAGGGGAGGCAGGGTTGGCCGTGGCTGACGAGGGAAGTTAAGGATTGTATAAAGATAAAAGAGAAGAAGTATAACTTAGCAAAGATGAGCGGGAAGCCGGAGATCTGGGAAACTTTTAAAGAGCAACAGAGGATAACTAAAAAGGCAATACACGGAGAAAAAAATGAAGTACAAAGGCAAACTGACCAAAAATATAAAGGAGGATAGTAAATACTTTTTTAGGGATGTGAAAAGAAAAAAAATGGTTAAGGCTAAAATTGGGCCCTTGAAGACAGAAACGGGTGAATTTATTATGGGGAAAAAGGAAATGTCAAAAGAGTTGAATAGGTACTTTGGATCTGTCTTCACTGGGGAAGACACAAGCTTCCTGCTCATGTCAATCCGAGAAGACTTATCCCATATCCTTAGACTGTGACCCCTGGTTCCGAACTTCCCAGTCATCGGGAATGTCCTTTTCATAGAAATACCAGTGTAGAACATTGTAAGTTGTACAGAGATGCTGACTGATTCTCTTACCAAAAAATATAAAATGTTGTCCCCCTTTACTGTGGGCCGCGGTGGGCGGCACGGTGGCACAGTGGTTAGCACTGCTGCCTCACAGCGCCAGAGACCCAGGTTCAATTCCCGCCTCAGGCGACTGACTGTGTGGAGTTTGCACATTCTCCCCGTCTCTGCGTGGGTTTCCTCCAGGTGCTCCGGTTTCCTCCCACAGTCCAAAGATGTGCAGGTCAGGTGAATTGGCCATGCTAAATTGTCCGTAGTGTTAGGTAAGGGGTAAATGTAGGGGTATGGGTGGTTTGCGCTTCGGCGCTTCGGTGTGGACTTGTTGGGCTGAAGAGCCTGTTTCCACACTGTAAAGTAAAGTAATCTAATCTTTACACTGGTATTCTTGCAACTGGACCTGACGAATGCAAGATGAAAAACTTTGACAGAACTTTTCTCAGTGATATGCAAAATAATAGCTCCCAGAGTAAGACACTCCCTCAGTACAATACAGTGTGGGGGTGGCACAGTGGCTAACACTGCTGCCTCATAGCGCCAGGGACCCAGGTTCGATTCCAGCCTTGGGCGACTGTCTGTATAGAGTTTTCACATTATCCCTGTGTCTGCATGGGTTTCTTCCTACAATCCAAAGGTTTGCAGGTTAGGTGAATTGGCCATGCTAAATTGCTTATAGTGTCCAGAGAAGTGTAGGTTAGGTGCATTAGTCAGTAGAAATGTAGGGGGATATGTCACTCTTTGGAGGGTCAGTGTGGACTTGTTGGGCTGAAAGGCCTGTTTCTACACTGTAGGGGTTCTATGATTCAATCTCCCAGATGTAATAGTGGCTGAAGGACCTAGGGTAATGGATGAATTGAAGAGAATTGATATTAGGCAGGAAATGGTGTTGGAGAGACTGTTAGGTCTGAAGGCTGATAAGTCCCTGGGACCTGATGGTCTGCATCTACTTAAGGAGGTGGCTTTAGAAATCATGGATGCATTAGTGATCATTTTCCAGTGTTCTATAGATTCAGGATCAGTTCTTGTGAATTGGAGGGTGGCTAATGTTGTCCCACTTTTCAAGAAAGGAGGAAGAGAGAAAACAGGGAATTATAGATCAGTTAGCCTGACGTTAATGGTGGGAAAGATGCTGGAGTCAATTATAAAAGATGAAAATACGACTCATTTGGATAGCAGTAGCAGGATAGGTCAGAGTCAGCATGGATTTACGAAGGGGAAATCGTGCCTAACTAATCTTCTGGAATATTTTGAGGATGTAACTATGAAGATGGACAAGGGCGAGTCGAATGGATGTAGTGTACTTGGACTTTCAGAAATCATTTGATAAAGTCCCACATAGGAGATTAGTGAGCAAAGTTGGGGGCAAAACATTGACTTGGATTGAAAATTGGCTGACTGACAGGAAGCAAAGAGTAGTGATAAATGGGTCCCTATCGGAATGGTAGGCGGTGACCAGTGAGGTACCACAAGGTTCGGTGCTGGGACTGCAGCTGTTTACAATATACATTAATGGTGTAGATGAAGGTATTAAAAGTAATATTAGCAAATTTGCTGATGACACAAAGCTGGGTGGCAGGGTGAAATGTGAGGAGGATGTTATGAAAATACAGGGTGACTTGGACAGGCTAGTTGAGTGGACGGATGCATGGCAGATGCAGCTTAATGTGGATAAATGTATGGTTATCCACTTTGGTGGCAAGAACAGGAAGGCAGATTACTACCTAAATGGAATCAACTTAGGTAAAGGGGCAGTACAACGAGATCTAGGTGTTCTTGTACATCAGTCAATGAAAGCAAGCATGCAGGTACAGCAGGTAGTGAAGAAAGCTAATGGCATGCTGGCCTTCATAACAAGAGGAATTGAGTATAGAAGCAAAGAGGTTCTTCAGCAGCTGTACAGGGCCCTGGTGAGACCGCACCTGGAGTATTGTGTGCAGTTTTGGTCTCCAAATTTGAGGAAGGACATTCTGGCTATTGAGGGAGTGCAGCGTAGGTTCATGAGGTCAATTCCCGGAATGGCAGGACTATCATATGTTGAAAGATTGGAGCGACTGGGCTTGTATATACTTGAGTTTAGAGGGATGAGAAGGGAACTGATTGAGACGTATAAGATTATTAAAGAATTAGACATTCTGGAGGCAGGAAGCAGGTTTCCGCGGATGGGTGAGTCCCGAACCAGAGGACACAGTTTAAAAATAAGGGGTAGGCCATTTAGAACAGAGTTGAGGAGAAACTTCTTCACCCAGAGAGTGGTGGGTGTATGGAATGCTCTGCCCCAGAAGGCAGTGGAGGCCAAGTCTCTGGATACTTTCAAGAAAGAGATGGATAGAGCTCTTAAGGATAGTGGGATCAAGGGTTATGGGGATAAGACAGGAACAGGATACTGATTGTGGATGATCAGCCATGATCATAATGAATGGTGGTGCTGGCTCGAAGGGCAGAATGGCCTACTCCTGCACCTATTGTCTATTGACTATTGTAGTCGTTAGTGCACTCAGCAAAGCATTTATTGTATATGTTGTAATCTGGTTGATATTTTCTTTATTTTTTTTATTTAACCCCCACACTACCGCCTAACTGCGGGGGTCAATATTTTATAGTGCTTTGTAATAATTAGGAGTAAATGACCACATGTATTCACCCGGTCATGTCATGTCGCAGGCTACAAAAGGACACATCAGGAGGGGAAATATTGTGTAAATGAGCAAACCCAGGCACATAAAAGTCATCACATAACCATTTCTGCAGAATCCTTTTAGGCACTAATGTGAGTTAATTATTTGCATTCACTACACATCCTGCATCAGAGCAGTTCTGAATGTAAATTTAGCATGGACAGCACAGATACTTTTGCAAAACTTTAATTCAGAGCCTTGGAAAGATACATTTGCCATTCACACAAGCTGCATCCTACAATTTCCTGGCAGTAGATTAGCAGATCGAGATTCTCTGCTTGATAAAGCAGTCCCAGCACAAAGGAACTGAATCTATTGTGGGGGACTCAACTTCAAGAATCTTTATTAAAATAGTCAAAGCAACTAAAGCTACAATACAAATATAATTGGATTAAGCAGCTTAGCCTTTGGTTAGTCAGTGGTCAAACTCTAGCCTCCGAGTTGGAATCCTGTGTAGGTTGAGACCTGACAATAAAAATAAGGCTGTTTCTCCAAGGCTGTCAGAGGCACTGTCTTTTTGATGAGACATTAAACTAACTCTGCCCTCTCAGGTGAATGTAAAACATCCCATGGCACTATTTGAAGAGAAAGATTTCCTCAGGTAATTAGAGCTGATCAAGGAGATTGCAGGAGTTTGACTTTAGAAACTGTGATCATACCTCCAAAGTACTTGAATGGAAAGCATGTTCTAACATCCTGAGTTTGTGATAGTTGCTGAATAAGTGATTTCTCCATGAATTTAAAGGCCTCAAGATGACTTAAGGGAATGGAGTAGATGGATAAGTGAAAAAGGGAATTGGATATGAACCTGAATTAGGAAGTAAGGAAAGCAATTGAAGCTTAGTAAAAGGGATTGTGAAAGGGTTTCAGTGAGGGATATCGAAATTGTGAAGAAAGCAACATCAGGAGAGATATAAAGAAGCTCAAAACAGCCAAAGATTCTGTCACTAATGGTCAGTGAAAATAGCAGGAAACAAGCAACATGGGCTGTACATGATGGGAAGAGTTGACATCTTAGTAAAGTCACTGACCTCATTATCCAAACTTCTAAATTAATGTTCTGGAGAAATTCAATAGGTCTGGCAGTATCTGTGGAGAGACAGCGGAACTAACGTTTAGGATCCAATAACTTCTTCAGAACTGGATTCAAAATGCTAACTCTGATTTCTCTGCATGGGTGGTGCCAGACCTGCTGAGTTTCTCCAGCAATTTCCGTTTCTGTTTCAGATTTCCAGCCACTCCAGTTCTTTGTCTTATTTTAATTTTCTGGAGACGTGGGGTTTGAATCCCATCACGGCAGAGAGTGAAATTAGGATTGATTAAAAATCTGGGATTAAAACGTTTGACTAAAGTTGATCATGTGACCATTGTTGATTGTTGTAGAAACAGTTTGATTCACTAATGTCTTTTTGGGAAACAAATCTGCACCTTTTACCTGGTCTGGCCTCCATGTGACCCCAAGTCCGTAAAGTGGTTGACTCTTAACTGCCTTCAGAAATGGCTAAAACTAATTGGTTATACCATCCAAATTTTTTTTAACAAAACAAGGATGAGTGGGTGAGATTACAGATGGAGTTGCATAATCATCAGTTTTGATTCAATTTGCTGTTGATGTGGAGTCAATGAGGACGAGGTGCGAGTCTCGTAATGATTAGGTTCACACAATAGAACAGGGTGAGGTGCACTAAACATAACACAATCTATGGTCCTAATGTAATTTTACTCCTGCTGCTGAAGATCTGTGCAGAGATGGTCACTTAGTCAAGCCTTTCCAGTTTAGCTTGGACATTCGGGTGTACCTGACAATGTGGAAAATTGCTTGTTTGTATCTATTCATTAAAAAAGGACAAATTTATCCTGGTCAATAACCATTAACCTCTTCACACCAGTTAGTGAATTGATGGAAGGAGTCTTCTGAAATGTCATAAAGTGTTGTGTCGGTGAGGTGAATTAGCCATGGGAAAATACAGGGTTACAATGATGAGTTAGGGGTCTGGGTGGGATGCTCTTCGGAGGGGTGGTGTGGACCTGATGGGCTGAATGGCTTGCTTCCACACTGCAGAGATTCTATGAAGGATTCAATGAAAGCAAAATAATCTTACTTGTCAATAATCAGTATGTTTCCCAGTAGAATCACTTGGCTCTAGGTCTCATAACAAACTTGGTTCAAACACGGGCACAAATGTCAGGGGAAAATGTCAGTGAGGAACTGCTGTTCACATAGAGGTCATGCTCCACCAAATAAGACACATAAACATTGAAAAGATGGAAAGTAGGAGCAGGAGTAGATCATTCAGCCCTTCCAGCCTGCTTCATCATCCATTATGATTATGGTTGATCATCTAACTCCATCTTGGAATCATACAAAGATTTTGGCCTTGACTGCTTTCTGTGGCAGTGAATTTCAACCAATGAACCTTAAAAAAAAACAGAAGGCAATGAAAGTGAAAAGAAAACTAACTCAGTGGCAAGAGTCTTGTCTGACAGAAAGGGATAGTATTATGAGTCATAGAATCATAGAACTGTTGCAACAAGATGGATGCTTTCCAGTCTATTGTACAGCTGCTGGTTGACAATCTGAAGGAACTATGTGTATCGTGTCACACTCTTCCGTCTGTTTCCAGTATCCCAATACATTCTTCTTTTTTGGGTAAGTTTCCAATTCCTTCTTAATTACATGATTGAAGTTGCCACCAGCCCACTCAAATATTGAATTTCAGATCCTAAACATTCAATACATGAGAAAGTTTTTCAAAATAGGTTTCTCCATTGCTTCTTTTTCCAGTTACAAGGTCTACAGATAGATGAAGAACAAGGTCCGCCAAAAAACATGAGCTAAAGAATGGTGGGAAAAAAGAGTGCTGGGAATCCAGCAACATGACTCTGCATGATGCTGATGGACCAGCTCAAACGGATAAGACCACCTCTGGCCCAAACAGCCAATGACCTACCCATTGTAAATCAAGAACCCATCAAGGATAGATTCAAGAAAAGTGCAGGGAGCAACAGAAACCTTTATACATGGCCTTCTATGATTTATCAACTGGGCTAATATAATGTGTCCTCCTCAGATTTGGCTGCTCACAGAGGTTCAGTACCAGCTCCTCAGATGCTGCCTGACCTACTGTGCTTTTCTAGCAACACTCTAATCTAGACTCTGGTTTCCAGCATCTGCAGTCCTTGTTTTTACCATTCTTCATCTGTTGTATGATGATATGCAAGCCATTATCCATGGCAACAGATGCAGGATGTGTGCCAACTGAGATCCTGCAAGGCTGTGTAATCACACCAATGATCTTCGCCAGTTTCTTCACTGTAACCCTCCACCTCATCGCCATGAAGCTTCCCACTGGAGTTCGGCTTCTCTACAGGATGTGCAGGGAAACTCTTTAACCTGTATTGCCTCCAGTCCAGAACCAAGGCCACCCCAAACTCTGCCATTGACCTGCAGTTGGTAGACTATGCTTGTGTGTGTGTGTGAGACACTCATACACTGAGGTTCAATCATTATTAAAACACTCACAAAGAGAATGGGCCAGAGGCTAAACATCCAGAAGATAAATATCCTGCTTCTACTGCACCACCATCTCCAATTACCAAGATACACTGACAGCCACTGATGATGTGGATCAGTACTTGAACCTTGGGAACCTTCTTTCAGTGAGAGTTGCCTTCACTGATGAAGTTCAGTATCACCTCCAGTGTACCTGTGCAGTCTTTAGTCACCTACAGAACAGAGTGTTTGACAACAAAGACCCTAGTCCTAACAACAGACTCGTGGTTGCCCTGGTGACAGAACTTCCTTTTGGAATTAGATTAGATTAGATTAGATTACTTACAGTGTGGAAACAGGCCCTTCGGCCCAACAAGTCCACACCGACCCGCCGAAGCGCAACCCACCCATACTCCTACATTTACCCCTTACCTAACACTACGGGCAATTTAGCATGGCCAATTCACCTGACCTGCACATCTTTGGACTGTGGGAGGAAACCGGAGCACCCGGAGGAAACCCACGCAGACACGGGGAGAATGTGCAAACTCCACACAGTCAGTCACCTGAGGCGGGAATTGAACTCTGGTCTCTGGCGCTGTGAGGCAGCAGTGCTAACCACTGTGCCACCCACGAATATGCCACCATTATTTCATCATCACTGGGTCAAAATCCCAGAATTTTCTGCCCAACAATATTTTGTTGTGAATTCCTTCACCATATAAATTGCAATGGCTTGAGGTGACAGCTCTCTTGTTGGCCTTGTCAAGCCATCCATATCCCCTGAATAAATGGAAAAGACAATCACACTCGTCCTTTGTCAGCCAAGGTATTGGTGTTGTCCAGATTGTTCTCTAAACTGGCATGAGCTCCTTTTAATAATGAAGGATGTGCAAATGATTGATTTATTCATTGTCATGTGTACCGAAGTACAGTGAAAAGCTTTGTTTATGAACAGTACAGGCAGATCATAGTAAGCAAGGATGTACAGATCAGAAGTACTTAGACAGAGGCATACAGGTTACATTGATGCTGCTCAGTGCACGCCCTGTGCAATGTTAGCAAGGCCAGCATTACTTGAGGCTTGATGGTCCATTCATCAGTTTAATAACGGCCAGGAAGAAGCTGTTCCTGAACTACTCATGCTTGTGTTCAGACTTTCGGATCTTCTGCCTGATGGAAGAGGTTGTAGGAGATCATTACCAGGGAGCAAAGGGTTTGTGATGATGTTGGCATGTTTTCCACAGCAGTGAGCCATGTAAGGAGTTCAATTTAGATAAATGAGTGTTGTATTGTGGGAAAGCAAATCTTGGCAGGACTTATACACTTAATGGTAAGGTCCTCGGGAGTGTTGCTGAACAATGAGACCTTGGAGTGCAGGTTCATAAATCCTTAAAAGTAGAGTCGCAAGGAGATAGGATTGTGAAGGCAGCGCTTGGTATGCTTTCCTTTATTGGTCAGAGTATTGAGTACTGGGAGCTGAAAATGTGTTGCTGGAGTATTGGGAGCTGAAAATGTGTTGCTGGAAAAGAGCAGCAGGTCAGGCAGCATCCAAGGAACAGGAGAATCGACGTTTTGGGCATAAGCCTTTCTCTTCCTGAAGAAGGGCTTATGCCCGAAACGTCGATTCTCCTGTTTCTTGGATGCTGCCTGACCTGCTGCACTTTTCCAGCAACATATTTTCAGCTCTTATCTCCGGTATCTGCAGTCCTCACTTTCTCCTACAGGAGTTGGGAGGTCATGTTGCGGCAGTACAGGACTTTGGTTAGATCACTTTTGGGATATTGCATGCAATTCTGGTCTCCTTCCTATTGGAAGGATGTTGTGAAACTTGCAGGGGTTCAGAAAAGATTTACAAGAACATCACCAAGGTTGGAGGATCTGAGTTACAGGGAGAGGTTGAAAAGATTGGGGTTGTTTTCCCTGGAGCGTCGGAGGCTGAGGGTGACCTTAAAGAGGTTTATAAAATCATGAGGGGCATGGATAGGATAAATAGACGAAGTCTTTTCTAGGAGGTGGGGGAATGCAGAACTAGAGGGCATAGGTTTAGGGTGAGAGGGGAAAGATGTAAAAGAGACCTGAGGGGCAGCATTTTCACGCAGAGAGTGGTACGTATATGGAATGAGCTGCCAGAGGAAGTGTGAAGGCTGGTACAATTGCAACATTTAAGAGGCATTTGGATGGGTATATGAATAGGAAGGGTTTGGAGGGATATGGGACAAGTGCTGGAAAATGGGACTAGACTAGATTGGGATATCTGGTCAGCATGGACAGGTTGGACTGTTTCCATGCTGTATATCTCTATGACTCCATGACTCTAAATGGGTGGAAAATTGGCATCCATGATGGTCTGGGCTTTGCACACAATTTTTTGTAGTTTCTTATGATGCTGGGCAGAACAGTTTCTGTAGCTGGCCATCATATACCCAGATAGGATCCTTTCTGTTGAAGTTGATGAGGGTCCTTATTGGCATGCCAAATTTCCTGAACCGCCTGAGGAAGAAGAGATGTTGTGGTGCCATCTTGACTGCCGTATCTACATGGGAAGTCCAGGACAGAATGTTGGTTATTCAAGGAACCTGTCCACCTTCTCAGTTCCTCTGATGTAGATGGGTGCGTTCTCCTCCTTTCTTTCTGAAGTCAATGATCAATTCCTTAGTTATGCGGTGTTAAGAGGTTTATCTCAAATGGAACTCTGCCATCTTCAAGGATTACGTTGTTCAACTCTGGAGTTGAAAAATGTGGTGCTGGAAAAGCACAGCAGGTCAGGCATCATCCAAAGAGCAGGGGAAATTACATTTCAGGCATAAGCCCTTCATCAGGAATGTGGGGAAGGGGGATGGGGGTTGAGAGATAAATGGGAGGGTGGGGGTGAGGCTTGGGTGGAATGTAGCTGGGCAGGCGATAGATAGATGGAGGTGGGGGGGTGATGGTGTTAGGGCAGAGGGGAGGGTGCAGTAAATAGGTGGGAAGGAAGATGGACAGGTAAGACAGTTCAAGAGGGTAGTGCTGAGTTGGAGGCCTGGGTGTGGGAGGAGGGGAGGTGAGAAAACTGGTGAAGTTGATATCGTGTGGTTGGAGGGTCCCAAGGTGTAAGATGAGGTGTTCTTCCTCTAGGCATCAGGTGGCTTGGATTTGGCAGTGGAGGAGGCCCAGGATTTGCATGTCCTTGGCAGAGTGGGAGGGGGAGTTGAAATGGTCAGCCCTGTGGCCCCCTTCCTCCTCTCTCTATTCTTGACGAAGGGCTTATGTCTGAAACGTCAATTCTCATGCTCCTCGGATGCTGCCACACTTTTCCATTCTGATCTCCAACATCTGCAGTGCTCACTTTCTCCTAGTACTGGCTGATAGCCTTATGCTGTAAGATGCTTCTATATAGTATGCTTCACAGTCAACCTGCTGGTAATAGACTTAAAACAATGAGAAAAAAAACTTCTCTCATACATCTGTGGCATTCACTATCCGAGTATGATGGATGCTGGGACATTAAGTAAATTTAAGGACGAGACAGATTTTAATTGGAAATAAAATCCAAATCACAGTGGCTCGGTAGCTAGCACTGCAGCCTCACAGCGCCAGGGACCCGGGTTCAATTCCAACCTTGGGCGACTGTGTGGTGTTTGCATGTTTCCCCCGTGTCTGCGTGGGTTTCCTCCGGGTGCTCCGTTTCCTCCCACAATCCAAAGTTGTTCTGGTTAGGTGAATTGTCAATGCTAAATTTCCCATTGTGTAAGGTGCATTAGTCAGAGGGAAATGGGCCCGGGTAGGTTACTCTTCAGAGGGTCGGTGTGGACTTGTTGGGTCGAAGGGCCTGTTTCCACACTGTAGCGAATCTAATCTAAAAAAGCAAAATTGGTGGAGGAAACTCAGCAGACCTTAGAGCATCTGTGAAGAGAAAGCAGAGTCAAAGTTTCAAGTCCAGTGAGCCTTCTTCAGAACACAGTAATAAGTAAATTGCAGAATACGAGGCTCAAGCTTTATGGGGACTGGAGAAAGTGAAGGTGTTTCGATTAGATTAGATTACTTAGTGTGGAAACAGGCCCTTCGGCCCAACAAGTCCACACTGACCCGCCGAAGCACAACCCACCCAGACCTATTCCCCTACATTTACCACTGCCCCTAACACTACGGGCAATTTAGCGTGGCCAATTCACCTAACCTGCACATTTTTGGATTGTGGGAGGAAACCGGAGCACCCAGACGAAACCCACGCAGACATGGGGAGAATGTGCAAACTCCACACAGTCAGTCAGTCGCCTGAGTCGTGAGACTATATTGAATGGTGGATTAGAGGTGGGTTGAATTGCCAACTTCTGCTTCTAGTTCTTAAATTGCCCAGTGTTAGGTGCAGGGGTAAATGTAAGAGAATGGGTCTGGGTGGGTTACGCTTCGGTAGTTCAGTGTGGACATGTTGGGCCGAAGGGCCTGTTTCCACACTGAGTAATCTAATCTAATCTAATCTAATCTAATCTAATGTTCCAATGCTGAAGTTTTGAAGGAGATTGTGTATTCTGGGGTTGATGAATCTAGTTGCAGTTCCATAAATCAGCAGGGAGGCGCAAACGAGCCCAATGGGCAGCTCAAGTCGCCGCTCTTGTTGTGCGTCGGTCTCCTCGCCCAACGAAATTGGCGATGAAGACACACCCCCATGCCCCTGCTGTCCAAATGAGGCGGCGTGGGCGGGACCCCAATGTGACTGGCAGTATTAGCAACCATACAGAACGGAGTATTCGGCTGATTGGCAGCGCAGCTAGCCAACCCACTCTTTAATCTGTCCAGATCGTTGCTGACACCGAAGAGCATGCGCATTAAACGCCAGTGCCGAGTTTTGCGCGTGCGCTTTTAATTCAACATCTCCTGAAATTAAATAAATACAACAGAAATTGCTGGAAAAACCTCAACAGGTTTGGCAGCATCTGTGGAAAGAAATAAAAATTAACGTTTCGGGTCTGGTGAACCTTCTACAGAATACATTTTCTATGGAGCTGCAGATTTTAAGAATAAGTGAAATAATATGTTTAAAAAGCTCCAACATTTTAACGTTATTAGTGGCTGTAGAGTTATTGATTTGAAGCTGTAATTCTCACAAAGTCACTCCATCTGTCCGGGATTCCAGCAACATGCCCATTACCCGACGGGATTTAAATTGAAAACAGAAAGAACTGCGGATGCTGTAAATCAGAAACAAAAAAAAAACAGAAATTGCCGGAAAAGCTCAGCGAGTCTGGCAGCATCTGTGAAGAGAAACAGAGTTAACGCTTCAGGCGCGGCTCTGAGACCTGCTCAGTGAACCTGAGCCATTAACTGTGACTGCCCTGAATCACAGGCCCTGCCGGACCCTCCGAGCTCGGGCTTTGAAACACAGGGCGCCCTGAACCGCGGTATTTAAAGGGATCACCACCAACCAATCAGGGCCGCGGCCTTCACCAGCCAATAGGGAGCGAGTGTGAATTTGAATGTAGGCGAACGTTCCAGAAACCAACGGTCAGCCGGAGGGGGCGGGGCCCAGAGGGAGAGACAGCGCTGCCTGAGGCAAAGAGCACTGGCCAGAGAGTCCCAGAGTCATATACTGGGGACACTGTACACTCAGTGTACATTGAGGGGAATAGTACACCAGGCAGTGTATACTGAGGGACTGGGACAGGCAGTGTACACCAGGCAGCGTATACTGAGGGACTGGGACAGGCAGTGTACACCAGGCAGTGTATACTGAGGGACTGGGACAGGCAGTGTATACTGGGGGACTGGGACAGGCAGTGTACACCAGGCAGCGTATACTGGGGGACTGGGACAGGCAGTATATACTGAGGGACTGGGACAGGCAGTGTACACCAGGCAGTGTACACTGAGGGACTGGGACAGGCAGTGTACACCAGGCAGCGTATACTGAGGGACTGGGACAGGCAGTGTACACCAGGCAGTGTATACTGAGGGACTGGGACAGGCAGTGTATACTGAGGGACTGGGACAGGCAGTGTACACCAGGCAGTGTATACTGGGGGACTGGGACAGGCAGTGTACACCAGGCAGCGTATACTGGGGGACTGGGACAGGCAGTGTACACCAGGCAGCGTATACTGAGGGACTGGGACAGGCAGTGTATACTGAGGGACTGGGACAGGCAGTGTACACCAGGCAGTGTATACTGAGGGACTGGGACAGGCAGTGTACACCAGGCAGTGTATACTGAGGGACTGGGACAGGCAGTGTACACCAGGCAGTGTATACTGAGGGACTGGGACAGGCAGTGTACACCAGGCAGTGTATACTGAGGGACTGGGACAGGCAGTGTACACCAGGCAGTGTATACTGAGGGACTGGGACAGGCAGTGTACACCAGGCAGTGTTTACTGAGGGACTGGGACAGGCAGTGTTTACTGAGGGACTGGGACAGGCAGTGTATACTGAGGGACTGGGACAGGCAGTGTACACCAGGCAGTGTATACTGAGGGACTGGGACAGGCAGTGTACATTGGGGGACTGGGACAGGCAGTGTACACCAGGCAGTGTATACTGGGGGACTGGGACAGGCAGTGTACACCAGGCAGTGTATACTGAGGGACTGGGACAGGCAGTGTACACCAGGCAGTGTATACTGAGGGACTGGGACAGGCAGTGTATACTGAGGGACTGGGACAGGCAGTGTACACCAGGCAGTGTATACTGAGGGACTGGGACAGTGTATATTGAGGGTGCTAGGAGTCAGTGTACACCAGACAGTGTATACTCGGGGGACTGGGACAGGCAGTGTACACCAGGCAGTGTATACTGAGGGACTGGGACAGTTAGTGTATATTGAGGGTGCTAGGAGTCAGTGTACACCAGGCAGTGTATACTCGGGGGAAATAACAGGCAGTGTATATCGGGGGGAAATAGGAGTCAGTGTACACCAGGCAGTGTATACAGAGGGGAATAGGAGTCAGTGTACATCTGGCAGTGTATACCAAGGGTAAAGAAGTCAGTGTGCATCTGGCAGTGTATATGAGGGGTTAGAGGAGTCAGTTGGTGTAAACTGAGAGATTGAAGAGCAGTCAGTGTATACTGAGGGACTAGTCCGTGTACTCTGAGGGATTTGGAGGTAGTCTGAGGGAGTTGAATGTTAGAGAGATGCAGAGAGTGAAGGGAGGCAGGCTCTGAGTGTTGGACAGTGGCACTGTGAACACAGAACAGCTGTTACTAGAGAGATCCAGGGACACCCGGTTAACCAGGGCAGGGGAGATTGGTTAAACATGCATTATTGTCCGGAGTTATAAAGATAACCAGCCAGTGAGTGCAGGCTACAGAACAGACCAAGTCAACAGCTGGGTTATGAAAGTTAACTCTCTGAATATTTAATTCACGGCGAAAGTTTGATGATAGCGAACTGAGATTGAAAGTAAAGTGTGTAAAACAAAACAAATTACAAGCGACAGCGGAGTGTTTCAAGAGTAGTTGTATTCCTGTGCGGCCAGAAACAGTGTGAATGATTGCATTTATTGAACCTCCACCAGCCGTGAGGAGTCTGCCCGTGCTCGGGTTGGATTGTCGCTGCTGCAGATCAAAGGCGCACATTTGAAAGTGCATTTTTGAAATTTAAATCCGGTCGTTATCGAGAGAAGTCGGAGATGTCGACGCTGACGTTTAAGAACAAGCTGGTGAATTTGCTGTGTTGCAAGTTCTGTGACAATATGCTGTGTGCCCGGGGTATGAAGGCAGTGCTCCTTGCTGACACAGACGTGGAGCTTTATTCCACTGACATCCCTCCCACAAGGTAAGGAGCAGGATGTCATATCGCCCAGCTCTGCCTGTTATTTTCTTACAGGATTCCAACTGCCTGCATTTTAGTGGAGAAGGGTGAGTATGTGGAGCTCCGAGAGTCATTGAGCTGGGTATCGACTTCCTTGAAGGGGAAATCTGGATAACTTAACAGTAAAGTCCTGGGGAGTGTTGCCGAACAAAGACCTTGGAGTGCAGGTTCATATTTACTTGAAAGTGGAGTTGCGGGTAGTGAGGAAGGCGGTTGGTACGCTTGCCTTTTGGTCAGTGCATTGAGAATAGGAGTTTGCAGCTGTAAAGGACATTGACTTCTGGTCTCCCTGCTTAAAGAAAGATGTTGTGAAACTTGAAAAGGTTCAGAGAAAAGTTCCAAATATGTTGCAAGGGTTGCACCTATAGCGAGAGGCTGGGGCTATTTTCCCTGGAGCATTGCAGGTTAAGGGGGTCACGTTATAGAGGTTTATAAAATCATGAGAGGCATGAATAGAGTAAAATAATCAAGGCCTTTTCCCTGGGATGCGGGAGCCCAAAACTAGAGGCCATAGGTTTAATGTAAGAAGGGAAAGATTTAAAAGGAATCTAAGGATTCTGTTTCTCACAGAGGATGGTGAATGTATGAAATGAGTTGCCAGAGGAAGTCATGGAGGTGATTACAATTACAACATTTAAAAGACATCTTAATGGCTATATGAATAGGAATGGTTTAGAGGGATATGGGTCAAATGCTGGCAAATAGGACTAGATTAATTTGGGATATCTGTTTGACATTGCTGAGTTGGACTGCAGGCTCTGTTTCTGTGCTGTGCAGCCCTATGACTCTAAACATGAGGGAGTAAGGGGGAGAGGAGGATGGGCTGATGGGGTGAGAGGCTGCTGTCCAATAACACTGGCATAGACTAAGCTGAATTAAATGCCCTGTTTATATACTGGAAATATTATGGAATGGTGCATTTAAAATAATGGAACTGGATCAGCTGTGGGAACAACAGCTACCTGTTTGAGTCAGAAGGTTGTGGATTTAAGTTTCACTCCAGAAATGGAACAAAACTCTAGGTTGGCACTCAGTGAGGGAGTGATGCACTGCCAGGAGCACTTCTGTTTTTTTGGACAAGATGTCAAATCAAAACTTCATCTGCTGTTTGCTATGAAATATCTTGTTTCACTATTGGAAGTGTAGAGTTCTCCCAAGTATCCTGGCCAATGATCATTCCTCAAACCATTATCCAGACATTATCACAACACTGTTTGTGGAAGTTTGTAGTATACCAATAGGTGCCGCATTACCTACATTTTAACATTGACCACGTTTAAATATTATTTCATTGGTTGTAAAGAACTTTGATAATGTCCTCAGGTCATGAAAGGTACTATATAAATCTAAGCCTTTCAAATTATTTTCTGCTAACCAGCTTGATCAGAACTGCTTTAGAAACTTATGGATGATGCATTTAATGGCTTGGAGATGACTGTTTCTTCTAAACTGGGAGCAACATTACACAAAACCGACTTACTAAGTTGCCTGGTTAATATCACTCTCGGCACCCACAGATTAGAGTGGAAGCTATCTATCAAGATTCTGTTTTCTGATGGGTATTCTGTCAAATATCTACTGGAAAATGTGTATGTGGGAAGGAATTTGTTTCAGTTGTGATTCCTGTTGCATGTCACCTACCAGCTGAGTAATGTGCTAGCAATCTCATTCAATGAGTTTTAAGATTTGTAGCTCAGATTGAGGTTCTGGCTGTAGGTTTGCTCACTGAGCTGGAAGGTTTCTTTTCAGATGTTTCCTCACCATGCTAGGTAACATCATCAGTGAGCCTCCGGATGAAGCACTGGTGGCATGGCCTGCTTTCTATGTGTGTTTAGGGTTCCTTGGGTCAATGACATCACCACAGGAAATGACATAGTTTCCTGTTCTTTTTCTTGGGGTGGTAAATGGGATCCAAGTCAATGTGTTTGTTTAGTTCCGGTTGGAATCCCATTCTTCTCAGAATTCTTGTGTGTGTCTCTGTCCTAGAATGGATGTGTTGTCCCAGTCGAAGTGGTGTCCTTCCTTATCTGTGTGTAAGGATATTAGTGAGAGTGGGTCATGTCTTTTTGTGCCTTGTTGATGTTCATGTATCCTGGCTAGTTTTCTGCCTGTTTGTCCAATGTAGTATTTGGTACAGTTCTTGAAAGGTATTTTGTAAATGAGTTGAAACTTTATTGCTGGAACAGCACAGCAGGTCAGGCAGCATCAAGGGAACAGGAGATTCGACGTTTCGGGCACAGGCCCTTCTTCAGGAATGAGCAGAGAGTGTTCAGCAGGAGAAGATAAAAGGTAGGGAGGAGGGACTTGGAGGAGGGGAGTTGGAAATGTGATAGGTGGAAAGAGGTCAAGGTGAGGGTGATAGGTCGGAGTAGGGTGGAGGCGGAGAGGTCAAGAAGAAGACTGCAGGTCAGGAAGGCGGTGCCGGGCTGGAAGGATCCGGCTGAGACAAGGTGGGGGGAGGGGGGATGAAGAAACTGGTGAAGTCCAAGTTCATCCCCTGCGGTTGGAGGGTTCCCAGTCGGAAGATAAGACGCTCCTCCTCCGACCGTCGGGTTGTTGTGGTTTGGCGGTGGATGAGTCCAATGACCTGCATATCCTCGGTGGAGTGGGAGGGGGAGTTGAAATGCTGTGCCACAGGTTGGTTGGGTTGGTTCGTCCGGGTGGCCCAGAGGTGCTCCCTGAATCGCTCCGCAAGTAGGCGGCCTGTTTCCCCAATATAGAGGAGGCCACACCGGCTGCAGCGGATGCAGTAGATGATGTGGGTGGAGGTGCAGGTGAATCTGTGGCGGATATGGAAGTTTCCCTTGGGGCCTTGGAGAGAAGTGAGGGGGGAGGTGTGGGCGCAAGTGTTGCACCTCCTGCGGTTGCAAGGGAAGGTGCCGGGAGTGGTGGTTGGGTCGGTGGGGGGTGTGGATCTGACAAGGGAGTCGCGGAAGGAGTGGTCTCTACGGAAAGCTGATAGGGGAGGGGAGGGAAATATATCCTTGGTGCTGGGGTCTGTTTGGAGGTGGCGGAAGTGACGGCGGATGATGCGCTGTACATGGAGATTGGTGGGGTGGTAGGTGAGGACCAGTGGGGTTCTGTCCTGGTGGCGGTTGGAGGGGCGGGGCTCAAGGGCGGAGGAGCGGGAAGTGGAGGAGATGCGGTGGAGGGCACCGTCGACCACGTCGGGGGGGAAATTGCGGTCCTTGAAGAAGGAGGCCATCTGTGTTGTACGTATTTTGAACTGGTCCTCCTGGGAGCAGATGCGGCGGAGACGAAGGAATTGGGAGAATGGGATGGCGTTTTTACAGGGGGCAGGATGGGAGGAGGTGTAGTCCAGGTAGCTGTGGGAGTCGGTAGGTTTGTAGTAGATGTCCGTGTTGATTCGGTCGCCTGAGATAGAAACAGAAAGGTCTAGGAAGGGGAGGGAGGAGTCCGAGACTGTCCAGGTGAATTTGAGGTCGGGGTGGAAGGTGTTGGTGTAGTGGATGAACTGTTCAACCTCCTCGTGGGAGCACGAGGTAGCGCCGATACAGTCATCAATGTAGCGAAGAAAAAGATGGGGGGTGGGGCCAGTGTAGTTGCGGAAGATGGATTGTTCCACATACCCTACGAAGAGGCAGGCATAGCTGGGGCCCATGCGGGTGCCCATGGCTACTCCTTTTGTTTGGAGAAAGTGGGAGGATTGGAAAGAAAAGTTGTTCAGGGTGAGGACCAGTTCGGTCAGTCGAAGGAGGGTGTCGGTGGAAGGGTACTGGGTGGTACGGCGGGAAAGGAAGAAGCGGAGTGCTTTGAGTACGGCGGGAAAGGAAGAAGCGGAGTGCTTTGAGTACGGCGGGAAAGGAAGAAGCGGAGTGCTTTGAGTACGGCGGGAAAGGAAGAAGCGGAGTGCTTTGAGTACGGCGGGAAAGGAAGAAGCGGAGTGCTTTGAGTCATTTTGTAAATGACATTAGTTTTGCTTGTTGTCTGTATCGGGTCTTTCAAGTTCATTATTGTGTTGGTGGGTTTGTGGGCTGCCATGATGCCAAGGGGTCTGAGTAATCTGGCAGTCATTTCCAAGATGTCTTTGATGTGGGGGGGGGAGAGTGGCGAGGGTTTCTGGGCATGTTTTGTCTTTTTGTTTGGGTTTGTTGCTGAGAAATCGATGGATTGTGTCCATTGGGTATCCGTTCTTTTTAAATACACTGTAGGTGATTTTTCTCTGCGCTGTGTAGTTCCTCTGCGCTGCAGTGTATGGTGGCTCGTTGAAATAATGTTCTAATGCAGCTTCGTTTGTGGGTGTTGGGATGATTCCTTCTGTAGGAGAAAGTGAGGACTGCAGATGCTAGAGATCAGAGCTGAAAATGTGTTGCTGGAAAAGTGCAGCAGGTCAGGCAGCATCCAAGGAACAGGAGAATCAACGTTTTGGGCATAAGCCCTTCTTCAGGAATGAGGAAAGTGTGTCCAGCAAGCTAAGATAAAAGGTAGGGAGGAGGGACTTGGGGGAGGGGCGTTGGAATTGCGATAGGTGGAGGGAGGTCAAGGTGAGGGTGATAGGCCGGAGTGGGGTGGGGGCAGAGAGGTCAGGAAGAAGATTGCAGGTTAGGAAGGCGGTGCTGAGTTCGAGGGATTTGACTGAGACAAGGTGGGGGGAGGGGAAATGAGGAAACTGGAGAAATCTGAGTTCATCCCTTGTGGTTGGAGGGTTCCCAGGCAGAAGATGAGGTGCTCTTCCTACAACGGTCGTGTTGCCATGGTCTGGCGATGGAGGAGTCCAAGGACCTGCATGTCCTTGGTGGAGTGGGAGGGGGAGTTGAAGTGTTGAGCCACGGGGTGGTTGGGTTGGTTGGTCGGTCCGGGTGTCCCAGAGGTGTTCTCTGAAACGTTCCGCAAGTAGGCAGCCTGTCTCCCCAATATAGAGGAGGCCACATCGGGTGCAGCGGATGCAATAGATGATGTGTGTGGAGGTGTAGGTGAATTTGTGGCGGATATGGAAGTGCCCCTTGGGGCCTTGGAGGGAAGTAAGTGGGGAGGTGTGGGCGAAGTTTTGCATTTCTTGCGGTTGCAGGGGAAGGTGCCAGGAGTGGAGGTTGGGTTGGTGGGGGGTGTGGACCTGACGAGGGAGTCACAGAGAGAGTGGTCTTTTCGGAACGCTGATAGGGGAGGGGAGGGAAATATATCCCTGGTGGTGGGGTCCGTTTGGAGGTGGCGGAAATGAAGGCGGATGATACGTTGTACATGGAGGTTGGTGGGGTGATAGGTGAGGACCAGTGGGGTTCTGTCCTGGTGGCGGTTGGAGGGACGGGGCTCAAGGTCAGAGAAGCGGGAAGTGGAAGAGATGCGGTGGAGGGCATCGTCGACTACGTCTGGCGGGAAATTGCGGAAATAGGCCTCCTTCTTCAAGGACCGCAATTTCCCGCTAAGAACCCTGATATCGGAGATCCCATGGGTGTTCTATTGGGACCAAAATATTGTCTGATACATTGTGATCATTCCAATTTTGAAGGGAATCCTATAAACAAACAGAATACATGTAATCAACAATTTCCTGTGGAATTTCCTATTCACATAAAATATCGTGCTTCCTGATTTTTTTTGAGGGAGATAGATTCATTTAAAGTTAAATCAGAACTAAATCTAACTGTTTGCTTGGTCTTAGTCAGGTCTGCTTTCCTCTAAGTCACCACAGATTATTATCAGTGGGGCAGTTACTCAGTCTGTCTATTTTGCTTGTTTCTGTGTCTTCCTTGATTTTATAATATATTTCAATTGCATGGAAACTATTTGCAAGTCGTTTTGCTATAACACGCGTCTTGTCAGTGCAAATTGACTATAACGCGATCATTGAATTCTAGACATTGTTTGGATAATGCAAACTTTCTACTGAATAGGTATAGCAATCTTCTCCAGCATGACTTTCTATAGCGCAAGGTTGCAGAGGAACACACCTATCACGTTATAGCAGAATGACCTGTACTATGTGTACCAATTCTGATATTTATTCCTATCTCTCCACCTCCAAACCTGAGAGATAAGAATGACAGGAGATCCTATAATTAGCATGATTAGCATCGATGATGTGCTGTTTTACGTCAATATAGGTAACCCTTTGTTTAAAAAAAAAGTATTTGAGTTAATATGGAGCCTAGTCGTGAGCATTGTATATGCCCAGGTGAGTGATATTAATGCACATGACCTTGCTCATTTCATTACCATGCAGAGTTTCTGATCCTCCTGAATTTCACAACTTCATTTGTATACAACCTTTAATAAACTGGGAAAGTTTATTCCATCTTATGCAGCCCATGAGTAGATTTGAAGAAATTGGAGTCAGGAACTGCAACTTTTGAGAAGATTGATGTTTTAGCCTGTTAGTCTGGCTTTATTCATGACAATAGCTGCAGATGTATCATCCACAGGACTAGGAACAAGACCTTATCCAAGTACAAGCCAAAGGAACAAGAAAATGGGTCTATTTTATTTTGAGAGCATTGACAGCAAATTAACTGTGGTATGCAACTGTGGAGAAGGAAGCATCAGCTGTGACAGGACATTGTGAAAAACTTGGAAAATACCTCATGGGACTGAAATTCCTGGTTGAGGTGCAACAGAAACCTTTGGTAATGGAATTGAAAGGAATTCTGAAATGCCTTCAATGCACACAACGATGCAGGCTTGGGTTGAAAATAACTACAGCATAGTCTATGTTCCAGGCAAGGTGCAAATAATGATGTGGAGGTGCTGGGGTTGAACCGGGGTGGACAAGGTCAGAAGTCAGATGACACCAGGTTATACTCCAATGGATTTATTTGAAATCACAAGCTTTTGAAGCGTTGTCCCTTCATCAGCTGAAGTGAGAGAGAAGTATACAGGCACATAATTTATAGGCAGAGAGATCAAAAGATCATACAAATGGTGTGGATGGAGTATTGACAAGCCAAATAAGTCTCTGCAAGTGATCAAGAGTGTCAGATGGTATGAGTAAAGTGACAACAGCTGAATAATAAGTGAAGGGATGATCTATAATCTGGTTAAATTTTTTTTTCTTTTCTTCTTTTTTCTTTTTTTTTCTTTTTCTTTTGTATTTTTTTTTAAACCCCCACACTACCACCTAAGTGCGGTAGTATAATCTGGTTAAATGAGGCAAAGAGATAATTACAAAAAAAAGGTGGTGCTGGACACAAAGCAAATGACTGGAATAGCATAATAGGTATGAGAGTTGCATGCTAAGGGACTCACCAAAGTAATAAGTAATCCAAACCCATTTCACCCCCTTCCATAACATATAACATCAGATTGTGGTCTTGATTTGAAGGCCCTGATCACAATTTGCCTGTCAGCAAAGTACAGTGTCTCTGCAGACCCAAAACGTCCATGTTGAGGTTTGTACTATCACCAAAATGCAAATGATCTGCAATTTTCTTGCTCCTCACCCAGGTATGCTTCACGTCGCAATTGTAGCCATCTGGCATCTCTCCAAATTACTTACCTTTATATGGGTAATTTGAAGAAGTTAATGCAGCTGAAGCCAATCCTATGCAGATCAAATGTCACACTATTAAAAACCACAGAAAAGGATGCTGATGGCAGTCAGAAACAAGAACCCTACACACTAAGTCAGTAAAGACACCTGTGGGCTCTTGTGGTAGCATCGCTACTTTTGAGCCAGAAAGCCTGGGGGTCAAGTCCCACCTGCTCCAGAGTCGTCATAACATGTCTGAACAGGTTGATGAAACATGTCTAACATGTTTTAGGGAGGACAGTTAAAGGTAGTTAGGGCTTAAATTCTAAAGAAGAAACAATAAAGGCACCCAAATTGCCCTCCAGCGATTACCGAAAGGGAAAAATTAAATACCAGATGGTGGTGCATTGCTTTGGTTTCTGTATTATGCTGATCACCCTCTTGATTGGGCCAATTATTGTTGTGGGGATCATGCTGCTGAGTGATGAAAGTTGCAACTATTCTTTCACACTGACTTGTTCTAAATTACAGGGCTGTGGACTTTGTTGGAAATTGTTACCTCACAGAAAGCTGCAAATGTAAAATAAAAGACATTGCATGTTTAAAATGGTAAGTGTGTTCTCATCTCTAATTAGAAGTTGTAAGTGAATGGCCATAGAAGAATGAATGCCAAAATTCTGCTTGACTCATGTTAAGAACAACTAACCTACAGCAATAGTAACTCTTCTGTAGGACTGAGAAGTGGGAAGGCAGCAGCTGGTAGTGTATTCCCACTTCTGTGCCATTTTGCCAGCAGTGGTAAAAATAGCAGATGTACTGCCACCTGAAACCTATTTGAATCACTTAAATACCCAATTTAGGGTTTCTTTCCTCTTCCACTGACTTTCATGGGGTGGGGGTGGGGGTGGCGGGGGTACCTCTACATAGAGACACTGCTTGCTGAACCCTGGGGTCGTGATGAGGGGTGCAGAGGGAGCTTCCTTGTGGACATATTTGGGCAGTCACCATCACTGGCTACTCCTGCCTTTAGCGAGATCCACTGTATCCTTGCCGATACCTACCCTCCTAGCCTTGGCATTTCCAGACCCTACTTGTCATTTTGTATCCTTGAGTTCCAGAATGAGTTAGCTAGCAGATCCTGCTGCTGAGATAGAATTCCACTACAGAGGCAAACAAAAACCATTTAACCCCTGAAACGTGTTGCACCATTTAGTTAGATCATGGCTGATTTATTCGTCCATTTGTCTACATTCCTTATCTACTCATGTTAATCCAGCAAAAAACAATCCATATTCCCTAACATGATCCATTTTCTTTAATGTCTTTTAGGTGTCATTTTGCACTCTGTCAAAATATTGAGCATTCAAATCTCACCATAGATTTGATCATATTGTTTTGATCTGTTGCAGTGCAGTGAGGGAGCGTACCCTGGTGGAATTGCCATTTTTCAAAAAAGATATTCAACAAATTCTTGTCTGCTGCTTAGGCGAGCACTAAAGAATCTGTAGAATTTCAAATGGTGTGCTAACCATAGAACATAGAAAAGTACAGCATAGAACAGGCCCTTTGACCCACGATGTTGTGCCGAGATTTAATCCTAATGTAAAATATAGACCAGGAGTGCAGGAGTAGGCCATTCTGCCCTTCGAGCCAGCACTACCATTCATTATGATCATGGTTGATCATCCACAATCAGTATCCTGTTCCTGTCTTATCCCCATAACCCTTGATCCCACTATCCCTAAGAGCTCTATCCAACTCTTTCTTGAAAGTATCCAGAGACTTGGCCTCCACAGCCTTCTGGGGGAGAGCATTCCATACACCCACCACTCTCTGGGTGAAGAGGTTTCTCCTCAACTCTGTTCTAAGTGGCCTACCCCTTATTTTTAAACAGCGTTCTGGACTTGCCCATCAGCGGAAACCTGCTTCCTGCCTCCAGAGTGTCCAATCCTTTAATAACCTCATACGTCTCAATCAGATCCCCTCTCAGCTTTCTAAACTCAAGTGTATACAAGCCCAGTCACTCCAATCTTTCAGCGTAAGATAGTCCCACCATTCCGGGAATTGACCTCGTGAACCAACGCTGCACTCCCTCAATAGCCAGAATGTCCTTCCTCAAATTTGGAGACCACAATATTCCAGGTGCAGTCTCACCAGGGCCCTGTACAGCTGCAGAAGGGCCTCTTTGCTTCTATACTCAATTCCTCTTGTTATGAAGGCCAGCCTGCCATTAGCTTGCTTCACTGCCTGCTGTGCCTGCATGCTTATAATATAGTAACAACCTACGTATCCCTCAACTCACTGCTATCCATGTGCACGTCCAACAGTCGCTTAAATGTCCCTAATGATTCTGCTTCACCACCACCACTGGTAGCTCATTCTGTACATTCATAACTCTCTGTGTAAAGAACCTACCTCTGACATCTCCTTTATACCTTCCTCCTAATATCTTCAAACTATGACTTCTCGTACCAGTCAATCCTGCCCTGGGGAAAAGTCTCTGGCTATTGACTCTATCTATTCCCCTCATTATTTTGTACACCTGGATCTGGTCTCCTCCTTCTCTCCCTCCTTCTCTCCATAGAGAAAAGTCCGAGCTTATTCAACCTTTCTTCATAAGGCAAGCCCTCCAGTTCAGGCAGCATCCTGGTAAACCTTCTTTGCACCCTCTCCAAAGCCTCTGTATCTTTCCTATAGTAGGGTGACCAGAACTGGACACAATATTCCAAGTGTGGCCTCACCAGGGACCTGTAGAGCTGCAGCAAAACCTCATGGCTCTTAAACTTTATCCCCCTGTTGATGAAAGCCAAAACACCATTTGCTTCCTTAACAACCCTATCCATTTGGGTGGCAACTTTGAGGGATCTATGTACTTGCACACCCAAGTTCCTCCACACTGCCAAGAATCCTGTCTTTCATCCTATATTCAGCATTTGATTTTGACCTTCCAAAATGTATCACTTCGCATTTACCCAGGTTGAACTCCATCTGCTAAGCCACTGGCGAGGATATTTGCCTCCTCACTCTCCACGGGAGTCATACCGGAGGATTGGAAGGAGGCGAATGTTATTCCTCTTTTCAAGAAGGGTAATAGGGAAATTGCTGGCAATTACAGACCAGTCAGTCTTACGTCTGTGGTCAGCAAAGTTTTGGAAACAATTCTGAGGGAATTTCTCAGCCCAGCTCTACATTCTGTCTATGTCGCACTGCAGCCTGCAGTAGCCCTCTATACTATCGACGACACGTCCAACCTTTGTGTCATCTGCAAATTTACTAACCCACCCCCTTAACCTTCTCATCCAAGTCATTTATAAAAACTACAAAGAGCAAAGGCCCAAGAACAGAGTCCTGCGGGACCCCACTCACCACTGTCCTCCAGGCAGAATACTTTCCATCTACAAACACTCTCTGCTTTCTGTCAGATGTCCAAATCTCCCTCTATCCCATACTTCCTGACTTTATGAATGAGCCTACAATGGGGAACCTTATCAAATGCCTTGCTGAAATCTATATGCACCACATCCGCTGCTCGACTGTTGTCGATCTGTCTTGACACCTACTCAAAGAACTCAATAAGATTTGTGAGACATGACCTGAGCCTCACAAAGCCATGCTGACTGCCTTTAATCACACAATGCTTTGCCAAATAATCATAAATCCCATCCCTCAGAATTGTTTCCAAAACTTTGCTGACCACAGACGTAAGATTAGATTAGATTAGATTAGATTAGATTAGATTACAGTGTGGAAACAGGCCCTTCGGCCCAACAAGTCCACACCGACCCACCGAAGCGAAACCCACCCATACCCCTACATTTACCCCTTACCTAACACTACGGGCAATTTAGCATGGCCAATTCACCTAACCTGCACATCTTTGGACTGTGGGAGGAAACCGGAGCACCCGGAGGAAACCCACACAGACACGGGGAGAACGTGCAAACTCCACACAGTCAGTCGCCTGAGTCGGGAATTGAACCCGGGTCTCTGGCGCTGCGAGGCAGCAGTGCTAACCACTGTGCCACCGTGCCGCCAGTAAGACTGACTGGTCTGTAATTGCCAGGGATTTCCCTATTACCCTTCTTGAAAAGAGGAACAACATTCGCCTCCTTCCAATCCTCCGGTACGACTCCCGTGGAGAGTGAGGATGTAAATATCCTCGCCAGCGGCTTAGCAACCTCCTTTCTCACTTCCCGGAGTAGCCTGGGATAAGCCATCATGGCCAATCATTCACTTATTCTCTCTGTAACCTTACTAGGAGCAGGCTACCTGAGTAAGAGTGCTTGTGATTCCAAATAAAATGCAGTTTTGAAAATAGGAATGTAGAATACAACAACAAAGAAGTTTAGTATTACAAATCTTTGACCAGATGGCAATTAGAATCTTGTGTTTAGTTTTTAGTGTCCCACCTGAGGAATCATGTCACATCAGTTGCTAGGCTACAACCATAACTACTCATATTGTTTGAAAGCAACACGCTGAGGATGCTGGAAATCTGAAAAAAGAACATGTTGGAAATGCTCAGTAGGCTTGGCAGCATCTGTGCTGCGAGAAGCAATATTAATATTTCAAGTCCATGACCTTTCATCAAAATCACTGCAGGTCACTGACCTGAACAGTTCACTCTGTTTGTCAGTCCACATGTTGCCAGACAAGCTGCATATTTCTAACAATTTCTTATTCACTTTAAATTCAGTTTTTGTTTTGTTTGCTTGTTCAGTCTGGAGCTCTCTCACCTTCTTTCCGAATCATTTCAAGTCTGTAGTATGTTTCTATCCAGCTGACTTCAGCTCTTGGTTCCACAGGTACCTTTTTCAAATGATGCTTTCTCATTGTTAAATGTCCTACTTTACAGCTTCCATAAATAATCTATGTATTTTAAAATAAAAACATTGCAGTCATATTAATAACCAACTTCATATGTTTACCATTAATAGAGCTTTATCATCAAGTGTTTGAGAAATGAAAGTGAGCAAAAAGCTCATGATCTAAATGCCTTTAATTCCCTTAATTTTGACAATGGAAGGAAAGAAAACATTTGATTAATATAGTTTTTAAATGTCTGGTACATAGAAGTGCAGAGATGGGTAATCAAATATGACCAGTTTGTGCAAAGCCAATTCCAATAAGTCCGATGATGGATTTCATTTTGACCCAACATCTCATTTACAACCGAGAGTGTTATTTTTATTTCTATTTCTACACATCTCAGCTCCACAATCATTGAAACCATTAATATTCATCCCTTCTAGATTATATTTTTCTAATGTTCTCTATAGTTAATCAGTCTAACTTGTGCAGAGCACAGCCGCCCAAAGCTCTTTGCCCCTATTCTCATCAACTTACATGAGCTTCTTTGTGTAATGAATTGAATTTAAAATCCTCCTAATTGAGTTTCCCAATGGCCTTGCTATATTCTTCTCCAATCCTGGATCTTTCAGTTCCCTGAGTGAAAGAGTTTATGCTTTCTCACTTTGCTCCTTCTATTTTTTCATCTCTCTCCTCAAACCCAATCCTTTCCCTCATTCCCACACAGTGGTGGCAGAGTCTTTACCAACCTGGCCCTGACTGAGTGTTCTTTCTGAACTGAAGTAACTCCACAGAGGCAGGTATGCTATCACCAAGTCACTTTTTTTATTTACATGTGCATAGATTGACACTGGTCTGGCTTCCTCAGTGCCAGTTCTGAGTGAGCAGGACTTCTTACACATGTTTATTTTTTTAAAAAAGTGTATTTTTAAGGCATCGGAGATTGAATTGGGATCAAGTTGGATCAGTTTTTGATGTTGTTAGGGTAAGGTGGGATCTGTTGCCTGGTAATGGTATTGATATAACTCCAAGGAGGCTGGTATCCCGTCACCAAGTCACTCTTCATTTACACATGGAGAGTCCTTCACACTGATCCAACTCCCTCAGAGCCATCTCTACACATGTGTTTATTTTCCTTTGTTTTTTTTCTTTTTAGCACCCATGTGTGTGCAGGTGTGAGACACAGGGTGCACGAATCTTTATTCGGTTTCCAGCACCAGGAAGATAGGAAACACCCGAGTGACCAGTGACAAGCAGTGCCCTTCACCTCAAAGGGCAACGCTGTGTGATCAAACAGTGAAGGGGAGGGCAGGGATTAAATCAAAATAGAGTTGGAGGGAGAAATAATGCACTCCACTCCCTGCGACGCCCACCTCTCCAACACGTGTTTTTTTTTTCAGAGCCAGCTGTCAGAGCAAACAGAACCTCTAACACTCCTATTTTTTTTAAATCCCCACACTACCGCCTAACTGCGGTAGTGCTTATTTTTCCCCCAGCCCCCATGTTGTGTGTGTGTGTGTGCAGGTGTGAGACACAGTGAGAGACACACAGTGCACGAATCTTTATTCAGTCTCCACCACCAGGAAGAAAGGAAACACCCAAGTGGCCAGTGACAAGCAGTGCCCTTCACATCAAAGGGCAATGCTAACACGTGTTTATTTCTTTTTTTTCTCCTTTTTTTCTTTTTGTGTTTGTTTTTTTTAAACCCCCACACTCCTGCCTAACTGCGGTAGTGCTTTTTTCTCCCCCCAGCATCGATGTTGTGTGTGTGCAGCTGTGAGATACAGTGAGAGACACAAGGTGCACAAATCTTTATTCAAATTTCCACCACCAGGAAGAAAGGAAACACCTGAGTGGCCAGTGACAAGCAATGCCCTCCTCAGAGCGCAATGCTCCGTCCTGTTTTTTTTTTCTTTTTCTTTCTTTTTTAACCTTAAATCCCCACACTCCTGTTTTTTTTCTTTTACAAGGTGTACAAATTTTTATTCGATTTCCACCACCAGGAAGAAAGGAAACACCCGAGTGGCCAGTGACGAGCAGTGCCCTTCACATCAAGGGGCAATGCTAACACGTGCTTTTTTTTCAAGAGGAGAGTCCTTGAAGTTTGGTCCAGCTCCCTCAGAGCCAAATCTTAGAATTAGCAAGATATCTGACACTCCTGTTTTTATTTTTTTTACCCCTACACTCCCGCCTAACTGCGGTAGTGCTTATTTATTCCCCCGCCCCCGTGTTGTGTGTGTGCAGGTGTGAGACACAGTGAGAGACACAAGGTGTACGAATCTTTATTCAAATTCCACCACCAGGAAGAAAGGAAACACCCGAGTGGCCAGTGACAAGCAGTGCCCTTCACATCAAAAGGCAATGCTAACACATATTTTTGTTTTTTTTTCTTTTTTTTCTTAAACCCCCCACACTACTGCCTAACTGCTTAAGTGCTTATTTTATGTGTTTTTTTTTCTTTTTTTTAAATTAATCCCGACACTACTGCCTAACTGTGGTAGTGCTTATTTTTCCCCAGCACCCATGGTGTGTGTGTGTGCAGGTGTGAGACACAGTGAAAGACACCAAGTGCACAAATCTTTATTCGATTTCCACCACCAGGAAGATAGGAAAACACCCGAGTGGCCAGTGACAAGCACTGCCCTTCACATCAAAGGGCAATGCGAACATGTGTTTATATCTGTTAGCCAGGGCTTCCTGATTGGGACTGTTAACCTGCTCCAATCAGGAAATTCATATTCTATAAGGTCCACCGGTTAACCTTATTGCTATCACTACATCCCTCCCTTTTTAAGTTTGGGTCGTACGTCTGTGGAGGATTTAAGAATTGAGGCAATATGGGCAGAGATCAGAAATAGGAAGGGTGTGGTAATAATGTTGGGATGTACTATAGGCCTCCCAACAGCGAGCGAGAGATAGAGGTACAAATATGTAAACAGATCATGGAAAGATGTAGGAGCAACAGGCTGGTGACGATTTTAATTTTCCCATCATTGACTGGGATTCACTTAATGTTAGAGGCCTAGATAGGGCAGAATTTGTAAGGAGCATCCAGGAGGTCAGGCAGCACCCAAGAAACATCACCTAGCCTGTCTGAGTCACCCTGTGTTCTCATAACATCCTCCTCACATTCACCCTGCCACCCAGCTTTGTGTCATCAGCAAATTTGCTAATATTACTTTTAATACTTTCATCTATATCATTAATGTATATTGTAAACAGCTGCAGACCCAGCACTGAGCCTTGTGGTACCTCACTGGTCACCGCCTGCCATTCCGAAAGGGACCCGTTTATCACTACTCTTTGCTTCCTGTCAGTCAGCCAATTTTCAATCCAAGTCAATGATTTACCCCCAATACCACGTGCCCTAATTTTGCTCACTAATCTCCTATGTGGGACTTTTTCAAAGGCTTTCTGAAAGTCCAGGTACACTACATCCACTGGCTTTCCCTTGTCCATCTTCATACTTACATCCTCAAAAAATTCCATAAGATGAGTCGAGCATGATTTCCCGTTCGTAAATCCATGCTGACTCTGACCTATCCTGTTACTGGTATCCAAATGAGTTGTAATTTCATCTTTTATAATTAACTCCAGCATCTTTCCCACCATTGATGTCAGGGTAACTGGTCTATAATTCCCTGTTTTCTCTCTCCCTCCTTTCTTGAAAAGTGGGACAATATTAGCTACCCTCCAATCTGCAGGAACTGATCCTGAATCGATAAGAACATTGGAAAATTATTACCAACGCATCCACGATTTCTACAGCCACCTCCTTCAGTACTCTGGGATGCAGACCATCAAGTCCCAGGGATTTATCAGCCTTCAAACCTAACAGTCTCTCCAACACCATTTCCTGCCTAATATAAACTCTCTTCAGTTCATCCATTACCCTTGGTCCTTCAGTCACTATTACATCTGGGAGATTGCTCGTGTCTTCCCCAGTGAAGACAGATCTAAAGTACCTATTCAACTCTTCTGCCATTTCCTTATTCCCCATCATAAATTCACCCGTTCCTGTCTTCAAGGGCCCATTTTTAGCTTTACCTTTTTTTTTCTTTTCACATCTCTAAAAAAGCTTTTACTATCCTCCTTTATATTTTTGGCCAGTTTGCCTTCGTACCTCATTTTCTTTCCGCGTATTGCCTTTTTAGTTATCCTCTGTTGCTTTTTAAAGATTTCCCAGCTTTCAGCTCATCTTTGCTATGTTATACTTCTTCTCTTTTATCTTTATACAATCCTTAACTTCCCTCGTCAGCCACGGCTGCCCTTGCCTCCCCTTAGAATCTTTCTTCATCTTTGGAATGAACTGATCCTGCACCTTCTGCATTATACCCAGAAATACCTGCCATTGTTGTTCCACTGGCATTCCTGCTAGGGTATTGAACCATTGAACTCAATAAAATAAAATAAAATAAAATAAAATAAAATCCAGATAAACTCCCCCCTCATAGCTCCATAGTTCCCTTTGTTCAACTACAATACTGACGCTTCCAACTCTCCCTCCTCCCTCAAACTGCAGATTAAAACTGATCATATTATGGTCACTACCTCCTAATGGCTCTTTTACTTCAAGGTCCCTGATCAAATCCGGTACGTTGCACAACACCAGATCCAGAATTGCCTTCTGCCTGGTAGGCTCCAGCTCAAGCTGCTCTAAGAATCCATCTCGGAGGCACTCCACAAAACTCCCTTTCTTGGGGTCAGTACCATCCTGATTCTCCCAGTCTACCTGCATGTTGCAATCCCTCATAACAACTGTAGTAATATCTTCGTGACAGGACAACCCCTTATTCAACTTTCACCCAACATCCAAACTACTGTTTGGGGGCCTGTAGACCACTCCCATCAGGGTCTTTCTACCCTTGGAATTTCTCAGCTCTATCCAGACAGACTCTACACCTCCTGATTCTATGACCCCTCTCGCAAGGGACTGAATATCATTCCTCACCAACAGGGCCACCCCACCCTCTCTGCCTGTCAGTCTGTCCTTTCGATAGTACGTATAGCCTTGAATAGTCGTTTCCTAGGCACTGTCCACTTGAAGCCATGTCTCAGTTATCCCCACAATATCGTACCTCCTCCCAATTTCCAACTGTGCCTCAAGCTCATCCATTTCACTTCTTATGGTTTGTGCATTCATATATAATATTTTTAATTTGTTACTCCCTTCACCCTTCCTATCAATCCTTATTTTACTTGACCATACTGTATGATCCCTTCTTGAGTTTTCTGCTCCGTTGATTCTGTTGTCTTTCTTAACTTCTCTTATTCTCACTTTCTCTTTAACTTCCTTCTTAAATTTCCAGTTTTTCCCCCGCACTACTTAGTTTAAGTAGGTTTAGACAGAGGGTTTGGATCAGCGCAGGCTTGGAGGGCCGACTGTACTGTTGCTGTACTTTTTTCTTTGTTCTTGTAGCCATTCCTGGGGCATTTTTGCACTGGGCCCGGTTGCTCTGACTCCATCTCGGATCTGAACAGTGTATGTTGGACCGTAGCCTGACTCCTGCACTCAGGGTGTCTCAGAAGAAAGTCGTTTTTTTCTTGAGGTGCTAAATGCATCAAGACTGCACATCTGCTGTGTCCATTCTAGACTGGTATTTTCGGTCAGATAGGGTGGGAGAACCCATGGGTTCCAACAGCCTTTCCGGCTGTTCTGCCATGTTTGCGAGTTTGCAGCTTTGATATGATTCATGTATTGTTCAGGACCACCTCGTCTACCCAAATGTTGTGTGTCATGGCACCTGACCTCTAGTTGCCATGCCTGTCACCCATGCAGGGCCATTTCTGTGGTTTCGGCACCCAACTTCATCTCCTGAAATAAATAGTCTCTCTCATTTAGAGGAGTCTTGTGTCTGTCATTGGCCTTCCTGGTACAGTTCATTCTTACTCCCCATAGTAACATGCTGTCCTGTACTGTGACCTGGTCTCACTGAGTCCAGAAAAGTTTTAATTCTGGTTGTGATGGTTCTTTTGTTTCCTCCATAAACACCAGCTGTGTTAGTTTTGCCAGGACCAGATCTTCCTGTTTCCATGGTCTGATACTGTCAGCGGTAGCTGAAAGGGTGTCCAGAAAGTTTAAAACCATTGGCGGTGTATGTGTCAACAGGAGGTGGCTCAAAGCATTTGCTTCTTGGCCTCCCAGACAATGTTCCAACTTGTTATTGTATGCATTTAGAATAAGATCCCACAGCTGAATTTGACCTGAAGCTACGGGTCAAACTGGCACAGTCTTGTCCTCATTGAACAGCCTTAGCAGAGGATTTGGTCTATTACTATCACAAATTTATGTCCAGAAAGGTATTAGTGAAACTTTCTCATACCAAACCTTCCTTCTCTACCTGTCTATATTTGCGCTGTGAAGTATATGCTATTAGGTGTTCCTCTCCATTGGGCCATCTCTGAGCCAAAACTACCCCACTACCATACAGGGAGACATTGCATGTCAGCACCAGACCTTGCTTGGGATCTCAGTGTGCCAACATCTTAGATGATGATTGCTGCTTCACTTCCCTAAAGGCTATGTCTTGGCTACAAGACCATTTCCAAGGCTGACCCTTTTTCAAAAGCAGTCATATTGGTGCCAAGATGGACAGCAGGTTACATATGAACTTTCTGTAATAATTTGCCAATCCAAGGAAAGACCTGGACACTCATTTTATCTTCCAATGGGTGTAACCCAGTCTTGATAACGCTGTAACCCAGGTCGGCCACTTGGGGTGCCTGGAACATGCATTTTTCCCTTTTTAAGGCAAATGCCTGCCTTGGAGAAATGTCTAAGGACTATATCCAAATTCTCTAATTGCTTTTTATTGGTCTTCCCTGTTATTAGCCAGTCATCCAGATAAACTGCAGCCTGGGGTGGACTTTATAAAATGTTCTCTATCAATTGCTGAAAAATGTCACACACACTGACGATACCTCAAATGGTGGTCTCGTATATTGATGTAAAGCTTTATGGTTATTAATTGTAGCAATCTTTGGGAATCCTCATCTAATTACAAGTACAGGTACACATGGCTCATGTCCAGCTTCGTGAAGACAGCTCCCCTGCCACTTTTGCATACAAGTCCTTTATGCGAGGGACGAGGTATTTATTCAGTTGTGGGAAGCGTTTTACTGTTTGTTTAAGGTCCCCATAAAAGGTGAATCGACTTGTTCAGCTCCGCAATCAGTATGACCGGTGGTGTCCATGCTGCAAACTGGACTGGTTTGATGATTCCTTTGCTTTCCAGCGTCTGGATTCCTGCCCCGACTTTTCCCTGTGAGGCAGATGGCACGGGGTGGGGCCTTGCAGAATCATGGCATTGCTTCCTGGTCAACACGCAAGCTGGTCTTGGATCCTTTCATAGTCCCTAGAACTTCCAGAAAACCTCCGGGTATTTAATTAGGACTTCACTCAGGCAACCATTTTCTAATCGAAAAATGTTGAGCCAATTAAGGTGAATCTTTCTCAACCAATTTCACCCATCAAGCTTTGACCCAAGGCATTTACTACAGTCAGTGGTAACTGAACCAGCTGCTTCTCATGCGAGAGTGGAACCAAAATTGTACTCTTAATCTGTAAAGGTTCCCTGCTATAGGTTCTCAGTCTAGCTGAGACTTCTTCCGTACTCACTGATTCTGATATAGCCATCCTGGTATCAACCTCGATTAGAACTAGGTGGCCATTTAATCAGACATTTATTTTGTTTGGTTCTGATCTAGATGTTGCTAAGTAATTCACCGTTCCAAGCCAGATGTAGGTGCACTTTCTGGGATGTACATTCTCCTGGGTGCCGGCCTATGAGTTGTCTTACTCAGTTCAGGCCTGGGGGCCTCTTTTGTTGTCTCGAGTTGGTGTACTGGCAGCAATGACAATGGCTTGCTGGCCTGAATCCTGAAGAAAATATTAACCGCTGGTCTGAGCCTTAGTTGTGTTTTGGTGTGGGCTGACCTAGAGGCCCTTTGTTCAAGATATGTCCCGAGTGTGGCTATGCATCACTCCAGTGATGTCCTCTAAGCTCAGTCGGCCTGGTGAGGCTATCCACTTCCACCGGCAAAACCTACAACTCATATGCTCCACTTGCTGCATTTTCTAATGACAAAGTCTAAGTTCATTTGGGCTTCAGCTAGTAGGTGCTTTTGCCTGGTTGCATTGTTAATCCTACAAACCAAACGGTGTCTCAGCATCTCATTATGGCTCGAAAATCACCTATACCGTGCATCCAAAAAGAATGGCTACCCAATGAAAACAGTCTGCTGATTTCTCAGCAACAAACCCAAACAAGCAGACAAAACACATCCAGAAACCCTAGGCACTCTCCCCTACATCAAAGACATCTCGGAAATGACGCCAGACTACTCAGACCTCTTGGCATCATGGCAGAATTCCTGTTTATACCAATCAGCCAGGGCTCCCTGATTGGGCTAGGTTAACAGCACCAATCAGGGAATTCTTGTTTTGAGGTCCACCTGTCTAACCTCATTACAATCACTACATGATCCCTTACATCTTTAAACTTCTTTCTCCAGCTATAAATCCTTCTTTTAAAGCAATCTTTCAGTCTGCTATGCATTTTTAATCCCTTTTTCTGCTAAAATGCTGATTGTGCTGGTGGTTTGGTAGTTCACTTCCAGGCCTACTAGTTATTGTAGCATTCCACTCATTTTTCATTTGTGAATGCTAGAAGATTGTTCATCTATGGGACTCAGCACAACATATCCTGATCTTGTTCTGAGAATAAGCTAGCAGAAATAAATTGATGTGGAACTGGAACTTTAGCTGAATTGACATACCCTTTATGACTGAAGCCTTCTGATCTGTGTGGCTTAGTATTGCATAAGTTTATGCAATGAACAATAGCTTAAGTATACTCGTGAAATTGTACTCTACCCATCTAGTAAATCTGTGTTAGATTACAATTTTCTTTCACGAGAAGTTCATGACTGTTTTGTGTAAGGGAGTTGGGCAATTTGTGGTTTCAGGAGAATTCTGTGCAGCGGCAGCTGTTAAAGCATTTCTTTTACAATCATCGCCTTTTCTCTCATTTGCAGTGGTAACGCTGTTGGCTACCATGTGGTTGTTCCATGCAAGCCATGTTTGCTTTCCTGTAACAATGGCCATTTCTGGATGTTTCACAGCCAGGTGATCTATGCTGTCAATAGATTGGATTCCTCTGGTAAGCATTTTATGAGGCTGAGTATGAAAAACTGCAGTGTAGTACCTCCATTGTCCAGACAATTAGTGTTATATAAATGTAGGGAGCTGATGGCCTGTTTCATATTGGGGGTTTTTGTTTAATTTGTTCATGGGATGTGTGGCCCAGCATTTATTCCCCATTCGTAATTGCCGGAGAAGATAGTGGAGAGCTGTATTTATGAACTGCTGCACTCTGAGATGAAATGAAACCACAGTGTCCAAATTTTGTGTAGATTAGATCGATTTGAATTCTTTCCTATTTAGATGGTGATAGGGCCATATCACATAATTCCAGTGTTTAGTTCAATATGAGGTGGTCTGGTTTCATTCCTTAGTTAGACTTCACAACAATTTTATACAACTAAGTGGCTTGTTAGGTCCTTTCAGGCCCCAGGTCGAATATTTGACTGACCCAGTCTGGGTTGATATATGTCAGTAGTTTTTTTTAAAATTCGTTCATCGGGATGGGTGTTGCTGACTTGGAAACATTCCCCTTTTTATAATTGACCAGAGGGTAGTTAACAGTCAACTGTGTTGCAATGGGTCTGGAGTCACAAGTCAGACCATGTAAGAATGGCAGGTATCCTTCCTTGAAAGATGTTAAGGGTGAGATGGGTTTCTACAGCAATCAATGTGGTTGCCATTAGGTTAGCTTTTGATTCCAGATCATTTTTTTGATAAGGCCAAAAGAAATAGGAGCCGCAGGAAGCCATTTAGCCCCTTCTTAATTTCACCTGGACCATCTTTGACACCTCTCTCCCCTTCCTGGACCTCTCCATCTCCATCAATGGTGACCGACTCAACACTGACATTTTCTACAAACCCACTGACTCCCACAGTTACCTGGATTACACCTCCCACCCTGCCTCCTGTAAAAATGCTATCCCTTATTCCCAATTCCTCTGCATCTGCTCCCGGGAGGACCAGTTCCACCACAGAACACACCATCTATAAAGACCACAATTTCCCCCCTCACGTGGTTGATGATGCCCTACAGTGCATCTCATCCACTTCCCATACCTCTGCCCTCAAATCCCACCCTCCAACCGCAACCAGGGCAGAAGCCACCTGGTCCTTACCTTCCTCCCCACCAACCTCTGTATACATTGCATCATCTGCCGACATTTCTGTGACCTCCAAACGCACCCCACCACCAGGGATATATCTCCCTCCCCACCCCTTTCCACTTTCTGCAAAGACCGTTCCCTCCATGACTACCTGATCAAGTCCACGCACCCCCCCCACCAACAACCCACCCTCCCATCCTGGCACCTTCCCCTGCCACCGCAGGAATTGCAAAACCTGTGTCCAAACCTCCCCCCCTCACCTCAGTCCAAGGCCCCAAAGGAGCCTTTCGCATCCACCAAAGTTTCACCTGCACTTCCACACATGTCATTTACTGTATTCGTTGCTCCCGATGCGGTCTCCTCTACATTGCGGAGACAGGACGCCTTCTTGCAGAGCGCTTCATAGAACATCTCTGGGACACCCGCACCAATCAACCGTCCCCACCGCCCTGAGGCCAATTACTTCAACTATTCCTCCCACTCTGCCAAGGACACGCAGGTCCTGGGACTCTACATCGCTGCTCCTTAACCACCCGACGCCTAGATGAAGAACGGGACCCTCCAACCCAGTGCATCAATGTGGATTTCACCAGTTTCCTCATTTTCCCTGCCCCCCACCGTACCCCAGTTCCAACCTTCCAGCTCAGCACCATCCACATGATCTGTCCCATCTGTCCATCTTCCTTCCCACCTATCCACTCCACCCTCCTCTCCGACCTATCACCTTTACCCCCACCTCCATCTGTCATTGCACTCTCAGCTACCTTTCCCCCAGCCCCACCCCCGAGGCTCCCAGCCTCATTTGGATGAAGGGCATTTGCCTGAAACATCAATTTACCTGCTTCTTGGATGCTGCCTGACCTGCTGTGCTTTTCCAGCGCCACACTCTTGACATTTAGCCCCTCCAGTCTGCTCTGCCATTCAATAGGATCATGGCTGATCCAATACTCCTCAGAGACGCTTGCCTGCTCTTTCCTCATGACTCTTGATTTCCTGACTTTTCTATCTCAGTCTTAAATATTCACATGGACACTGCCCCCACAACGTTTTGTGGCAAGGAGTTCCAAAGACTTATAACCCTGAGTGAAGAAATTCCTTTCCCTCTTGGTCTTGAATTGGTATTCTTTCAGTCTGAGACCATGACCTCTGTAACATTTCAGCATTTATCATGTCAAGTCCCTTAAGAATCCGAAGTGTTTCAGTGATTACCTCTCATTCTCCCAAATTCCAACAAGTCCCAACCTGTTTCCCCTTTGCTCATGAGTCAATCCCTCCTTACCAGGGGCCACTCTACAGAACTTTCTGAACTGCCTCCAATAAAATAATATTTTTTTCTTAAATAAAGGCACCAAAACTGCTCTCAGTACTGCAGATGTAGTCTCACCAGCACCTTGTACAGTTGCAGAAAGACTTCTCCACTATTACACTCCAAAACCCTTGAAATCAAGGCCATCGTTTCATTACCCTTCCTGATTACCTGCTGCCCCTGTGTGCTAGGTTTGTTTCATGCACAATTACTCAAGTCCTCTTGTGTTGCAGCTTTCTGCAATTTTTCTTCATTTACATAATACTGTTCTTTCTTCCAAAATTTATAAGTTCACATTTTCCCTCATTATACTACATTTGCCAAATCTTTTGCCAACCTACTTACCCTATCAATATCTCTCTGTAAACTGTTTGTATCCCTCTTGCAACCTACCTTTCCACCTATTGCAAGGAAATTTACTGCCATAATGAGATTTGAAGCCGTGTGCCCAGAACATTATTGTGGGGTTACGGATTACAGTAACTATGTCACAACCCCCCTTGCTGGAAACTACATGTGAGGATATCCACTGTGGACAGAATCAGGCTATTTTTGACGACTTTGACAATTTTATAGTCCATTCCAAGAAAGATACAAATTATAGAATCATAGAGATGTACAACACGGAAACAGACCCTTCGGTCCAACCCGTCCATGCCGATCAGATATCCCAACCCAATCTAGTCCCACCTGCCAGCACCTGTCCCATATCCCTCCAAACCCT
This sequence comes from Chiloscyllium plagiosum, assembly GCF_037043375.1. Classification (NCBI taxonomy): domain Eukaryota; kingdom Metazoa; phylum Chordata; class Chondrichthyes; order Orectolobiformes; family Hemiscylliidae; genus Chiloscyllium; species Chiloscyllium plagiosum. The sequence goes on along the minus strand of NW_028270164.1, from coordinate 2,718,513 downwards.
TCCTGTTCATATACCCATCCAAATACCTCTTAAATGTTGCAATTGTACCAGTTGAGCATCAGAGGCTGAGGGGTGACCTTATAGAGGTTTACAAAATTGAGGGCATGGATAGGATAGATAGACAAAGTCTTTACCCTGGGGTCGGGGAGTCCAGAACTAGAGGGCATAGGTTTAGGGTGAGAGGGGAAAGATATAAAAGAGACCTAAGGGGCAACGTTTTCATGCAGAGGGTGAAAATGGAATGAGCTGCCAGAGGAAGTGGTGGAGGCTGGTACAATTGTAACATTTAAGAGGCATTTGGATGGGTATATGAATAGGAAGGATTTGGAGGGATATGGGCCGTGTGCTGGCAGGTGGGACTAGATTGGGATGGGATATCTGGTTGGCATGGACGGGTTGGACCGAAGAGTCTGTTTCCATGCTGTACATCTCTATGACTCTAAGATCTTGAATTACAAGATCAGTCAAAGTTGTAGATGGTAGTCAGTGGGAGAAACCAAGAGTTTTTATCTGTTAAAATGAAGGTCTGGACCTACTATTTCAAAAAAGAAGGTATGCACATGTTTGGGCAGAACTGAAGGGAATGCTAGGCTTGGCTGGAGCTAAAGGAAATGGCCTGAATCTCATAGAAGCTTTAGCAGTGTTTTTCTTTGAATGTGGGTGAATTCCATGTGGATTTAAAGATCTTTGGGCAATGTCTCAGAGGTGAACTCAGTTTTATTTTAATAGAGCACCTTCAGAATCTTTTTTTAAAAAAACATCCGATTTTGCAGGATTTCAGCTCGAAAGTGCAGTTCGTTCTTGATCCCAAAAGTTTTAATTTTAAAAAATGAATTCCCGGTAATTGAAATGAATTTTTTTTAAAAGAGGGCCTTTGTTTATGCTTAAATAAGATTTTAAATTAATGGCATAACAAAATAGGAGAGAGCTTTATGCAGTTTGGATACAATAGCTGAAGTCCTTGTCATAAATGATTCAGCATGAGGGAATGGACAAGCATTTTTGGAACTGGATAATACACAGGTAAACTGGCAGAACTTGGATTAGGGTTTAAGATTTTAGACCAATGAGGTATCTTAAGGTAGGATTTTGAAGGGTGGTGAATCAGTAGTGGGATGGGTAAGTACAATGGGCAGCATGCTGTGACAATCATATGCAGTATTCTTAGAATGGTTATATTATGGAAGGAGGCTTTTTGACCTGTTGTTTCAACACTGGCTCTCTGCAAGAGAAATTGAATTTGTTGCACTTCCCAACCACTTACCTGCAATTCTAGAATTTGTTTTCAGTTCCAATCCAACTCTCCTTTGAAAACTTTGCTTAAATATACCTCCACCACACATTCAGTGCATTACAGAGCCTGACCACTTTTATTCATTCAAGGACTGTGGATATTACTGGATCTGGAGAAAGAGATGATGAGCTGCTTTCTTAAAGTATTGCACCCCTTGGGTGTTCCAGGATTTTGATGCAGCAGCAATGAAGGGATGGTCATACAGTTATGGTCACAAGAGTTGTCAGCACTCAACAGGCCCATCTATGCCCCCTCATTAACCTTTAACTAGCAGGAGCAATTACCTCCTATCCACCCTGTCCGTACACTTCAATGAGGTCCTCACTCAGCCTTCTCTACTCTAAAGAAAACAACCCAAGTGTATCCAGCCTTTCTTCATAACTAAAATTCTCCAACCCAGGCAACATCCTGGTGAACCTCCTCTGCACCCCTTCCAGTTCAGTCATATCCTTCATATAGTGCAGAGATCACCAATTACTCCAGCTGTGGCCTAGAATGGTGATGTAGTTCCAGGTCAGAAGAGTGTGTGGCTTGGAAGGGGACTTGTATTTGGTGGTGCTCCCATTCATCTCCTGCCTATATCCTTATAGATGGTAGAGGTCACAGGTTTGGAAGGTGCTATCAAAGAAGCCTTGGTGAGGGATTGCAGTGCATCTAGTAGATGGTAAATGTGTGACCAATGATGGTGAAATGAGTGAATGTCAGAAGTGGTGGATGGGATGCCAATAAAATAGGCTGTTTTGTCTTGGATGTGTCAAGATTCTTAACAGTAATGATAGAGAGGCTGAATTGCTTACTCCAGCTCTGATTTTATATGTATCTATGAGCTGTACCTATCCAGCAAGTGGAAAGAATTTGATTACATTCCTGATTCGTGCCTTACAGATATAGAGACGCGTAGTGAAGACGTGTACTTGCCACAGATTTCCCAGCCTCTGGCCTGTTCTCATTGCTAAAGCTGGCCCTATTCAGTTTCTGGCATTGCCTGGCATTTATGTGGCGGGAAGATTACTTGTCATATATTATGTCAAGCCTGGATATTGTCCAGACCTTGCTGCATGTGGATACAGCTGCTTCAGCATCTGAGAAGTTAGAATGGTCGTGAACACTCTCTTCTTATCTCTGGAATTAATCTCTTTTGTCTGTGTTTGGATTAAGACTGAAAGGAGGTCAGGACTGAGTAGTTCTGACAGAACCCAAACTGAGAGTCAGTGAGGAAGATATTCCTTTGCACTGTTAGTGATCCCTTTCATCACTTTGCTGATCATGAGGAAACGTATAGGGTGGTACCTATCCAGGTTGGATTTGTCCTGCATTGGTACCCAGGACTTAGCTGGGAAATTTTCCACATTGTCAGGTAGTTGTCAGTGTTGTAGCTGTACTATACTCTGGTAGCTTGGAGATGGGGTATGGCCTGTTTTGCAGCACCAGTCTTGAGTACTATTGCTGGGACATTGACAAGACCTATATCCTTTGCAGTATCTGAAATTTTTAGTTTACAGTTCTGGGTGCAACACTGTAGGAATGATGTGAACGCATTGGAGTGAGTGAAGATGATGTTTGTGTGAATGGTTTCAAGGATGAGCAACTTTAGTTTTGACGATAGACTAGAGAAGTCAGGGCGAACGCAGAAAGCATAGGAGACTTCATCAGGGCTGGCAGCATCTGTGAAGGGAGAAACAGAAGAAGAATCATACCAATTCAAATGTTAACTTTGTTTCTCTCTCTCCACAGATGCAGCCAGACCTGCTGCATGTCTCCAGTGTTTTATGTTTTCTTCAGAATTCCAGCATCTCAGCTTCCCAGTATTTTGCCTTTATGAGATTAGTTGGGACTGTTTCTCTTGGAGAGGAGAGGCGAGGAGCAAGTTTGATTAAACTGTTCAAAATAATGAGGGGTGGACAGAGTAGATAGGGAGAAACTGTCCCCACTTGTAAAAGGATCAAGAATGAAGAGGGTATTGACTTGAAATGATTTGCAAACAATGTAAACACTATTTGGAAAAGAACATTTTCCCGACAGTGAGTGTTTCATGTCTGGAAGTGTGGTGTAAGCAGACTCAACCAAAGCCTTCAAGATAGCTTTAGATATTGGAGTAGAAATAATGTTTAGGGTTACAGGGAGAAGGCAAGAGAATGCAAAAAAGTCATCATACTCATTCAGAGAACCAGTGCTGACACGATGGGCTGAAAAGTCTCCCTCTCCACTAAGTCCCCCTCTGTTCTGTGAAAACAATCCCAGCCCTTCTCCAATCTGTCGATGTAATTGAAGTTCCTCATCTTACAGAACCATTCCCTTAAATATTTGCTGCAACCTCTCTAATGCATTCTCATCCATTTGAAAATGTGATATCTAGAATTGGACGAACACTGTGGTTGAGGCTGAATTTGGGTTTACCATAAATTCCTGGCTTTTGTCATACAGCCATTGAGTCACTGCCTCTAATTCTAAAATCCAGATTTCTACTTTTTCAATCACAATTTCAATCTGTTCTGCCACCTTCAATGTTTTGTAGACATTTACCCAAGATTCCTCTGCCCTCACCCTTTTTAGAGTCATTTCCTTTATTTTATATTGTTTCTCCTCATTCCTCTTGCCAAAACGTATCACTTCATATTTTCTCAGCATCAGATTTCACTAACCCATCTATGTCATTTTGAGCACCCTCATTATCCTCCTCGTGGTTCACAATAGTGCCAAGCTAATAGTCATCTGCAAGCTTTGAAATTGTGCCCTACAGTCCCCAGGTCAGGTCAGGTCACTCGTAAATATCACAAAAAGCAGTGCTCCTCTGACTAACCCAGATGTAGGAGTTGAGTTGTAGATCTTCAAGAATTTTTTTCTCCACCTTGTAAATGGCATAAGTAGTTTTGGAAACCAACACTAACATTAGCAGTATAACTCCTTTTGATTTCAGGTGTGGATCTGCTGCTGTGGGGGAACTTACCAGATACAGAAGATGAAGAGACTGTATTTAACTTATCTGAAGAGGAGTGTATCAGATGATGAAAAAATCAACAGCTTCTACATTTTGGCTTTGTTTTGTTTTAAATATAAACCTACTTTGTCATCATGTCAATTTTCTAAACACTTTAGAATCTGCAGCATGATGATTTAACTGCAGTTTGTGAGCTGGAGCCAGCTTGTTTGAAGTTCTTTACAGCAGAGAAGGATGTGAACATTCTCACCCTGCAAGTTGTTAAATGAACACGAGGCAGGATTGGTGAAGTGCTGTTTGATGCTTTGCAGCTTTTGAGACAATTGTGTCAGACCCTACTGAAGACTTCTGCCTATAATTAAACATGAACACACTGGACAGGCCTCGCACAGCTCATACCAGATTTCACAATGGCTGTAACTGACAACTGTGGTTGTGTATGGTGTAACATTGGGGTTGGGTTAATCTCTCCCTCTCCTCTACATTTTATTCTCAATGATCCATCTGATGTGAAAGCTGTATTTTTGGAAGGCAACCTATTTGCACTTAAAGAAGGCAAAGATTGTTTTTATAAGGTAGCAAAGCAGGAATTCATACTTCTTTCAAGTAATTTCCCTGGGAATAATGTTACTGGCTATATTTAATTGTTCTTAATGTTTAAATTGGAGTTATTTCTGAAGGGGAGCTTATGATGAATGAAGCCCTCTTATCAATGATGGGCATGCAACGCTCAGACTCTGCTGGCCTTGCATATCAGATGTAGCCACTCAGCTTAATTGTGGCTAAATATTTGTATATGAGGGTACTCTTGCAAAGGAATGAAATATGTGATAAATATGTTCCATGTCTGTCCTCCTTTCCAGATCACAGCATATGTGGACAGACTGTAACAGTGAAGTTTTAATGTCATCTGTTTGCATTTTGGCTTTTAACTTAAATTTCAAACATAAACTGTCCTGTACTGCAGTGTACTCCAGTAAAACAGGAATTGCTGAGCAATGAGAGGAAGGGCCACTGCAACACCCTTTTGGCCACAGACACTGATTTTATTAAGAAACATCTTGAATAAAATCAGTTTTCTATTCAAAGTTTGAATTTCTGACTTGAATTAAACAGACCCATGACATACTAACGCAATTCCTAGGTTCTGTTCAGCAGCCACCAATAATACTTAGACTTCATCGGTATGATTGTGTGGATCAATGTTTTCAGCAGTGAGACTGACAATACCCCTGCTCTCCATAGAACACGGTTAGATGCTCCTTGATCTTTGCCAGGGTAAGCCCCACTGCAGCTGTTTGTTATTCATTGGATTGCTTTTTTTCTGGCCTGGAGTGATTATTTCATTTGGTACTGCTGATTGTGAAAGCAATTCTCCTCTTGACAATGTTGCTGATATTTCCAGCATACAGCCATAGTGACTCTATGGCTGTATGCTGAAACCTGACATTTTTTAACAGGTAAACCAGGAAGTAGAGCCCTCATAATGACCAAATATCATTCACACAGATTGCTTTTCCTCATAATTTTAACAAATGCATAATGATTAAAATCCATATGCACACACTGGGCAAATCAAATCATCGAGATCACCAGCCCAGTGACAGTGACCTTCATTTCTTTCCAGTTACTTATCAAAAATGCAATTTAGCTATTTTTGATGCTCTTTGAAAATGTAGTGAACATTATTGGAATTCCTTTTTGGAAGAATGCTTCCTCATTTGGTTTATTACACAAATAGAAAGATTTGCTGACAAGTAAGAATACACTCTGGAAATTATAGTGAAATTCTGTGTGTGCACCCTGCCAGGCTTATGGGTTAAAATATAGCTAGTTACGCAAACCACTAAAGGGTGGCTGCTCCAAATGGAGCGCTGTCCCTTCAGAGAGCATGGAAACAGACCATTCAGCCCAACTTGTCCATGCTGACCAGATATCCCAATCCAATCTAGTCCCATTTGCCAGCACTTGGCCCATATCCCTCTAACCCCTTCCTATTCATATATCCATCCAGAAGCCTTTTAAATGCTGTAATTATACCAGCATCGACCACTTCCACTGGCAGCTCATTCCATAACATACCACTTTGTGAAAAGGTTGCCTCTTGGGTCCCTTTTATATCTTTCCCGTCTCACCCTAAACCTATGCAGTCTAGTTGTAGACTCCCCCACCCCAGGAAAAGACCCTGTTTATTTATCCTATGTCACTCACAATTTTATAAACCTCTAAGATCACTCTTCAGTCTCCGATGCTCCAGGAAAAACAGCCCATCTGATTCAGCCTCTCCTGAAAGCTCGAACCCTCCAACCCTGGCAACATCCTTGTAACTCTTTTCTGAACACTTTCAAGTTTCACAACATCTTTCCAATAGGAAGGAGACCAGAATTGCATGCAATATTCCAAAAGTGGCCTAACTACTTGAAGCCATGAAGATCACATATAATTTACACATAAACCTATCATAAATATTTTGCAGGTTATTTAAGAATTCTGTATGAGAGTTTAGTTAGCTGCCAAATCAATTTGTGTTAATTGTACTTTGATTTACAGTTTTCCAAAATGTTCATGCATTTGTCAAAGCTTTCTAGTTTCCAGGCCAGCCACCAAATTGGAAATCAGGTGCACTCCCTTGGCTTTTTGAAATGTGGATTTGGCTGATTTCAGTACCTTGTGGGTTTCTGTGCATGTCAAGTTTTCTTCTGTCTTCACAACTACAATGGATTGGTGAAGGAGTAATAGCTTTTTGAATATTCACTTGAAACAAAGTACCATTCAATTTAATATTGAAAATTTGGGTGAAATGAAAGGCTGTATAATCTCTAAATGCTTCTTATCAGCTCTATTCAACAGCATTTACTAATTTTTCCAGACATCTTGAGTAAGAATGATAATTTGCCAGCTGCAGAGATCATAAGCTCCAGGCTTGACTTCCTGGTCTATGCTGAGCCAGTCCAGTTGTAGAGATGCTATTAGTGATCACTACAGAATAATATGTGGGGATATCAGCCAAACTTCTTTTTCCCTGATTGCTACTCAGCAAGAACCCCTTCAAGCATAGTGTAGTGGTGCATAATTGGATTAATGTGCTTTTCCTTTGCACTTCTAGTAAAATAACCGACTGCCACTCACTGTCTGGACTTAATGGAGAATGACAATGGGACGATCACCAGTCAATTAATCATTCCGTTGAAATTTCCAATAGAGACAGGTGAAAATTAGTGCCAAAAATACCCCTCTAGATTCCGAAATTGGCACATGTTCAATGTCTCATCAGTTGCTTATAGCAACCAAATTGCAATCCTACATACAGTTACAATTTGCACAAAGCTAATCCAATGTAGGAAATGGACAGTAACATGCCAATGAGTTCTTGTTAGCAATGTCTGTTTGTTCTTCTACTGATCTTGTTTGAAATGAAGGAAATTCTTACATTTCATTTTTGTGTCAGGAGTTTTCTGTTGGATTGAATTGAAGTAAGGGGAAAAGAAACCTCTGCTGGTACTCTGGATAATGAGTGAATTGGAGGTATAAGTGGAAATGATTGCTATTTGGTGATGTGATATTCTGTTTATATTGTGTAAATATATTTTTTATTTTTCTGGTTTGAGTGTGTATTTGGAGCTAGTATTCCACATGAACAGCATTGACCTGTGTGTACACTAGCCATTAAGGCAAAAATAAAACCATAGACATTTCAGATGTTGTTCTAGACACTCACATTTTTTTCTGGCTGTGCTAAACCTATAAATATAGGTTCGAGAGACAATGACTAAGCTGTAATGGATTGAAAAGTGCAAGAATACACTTACTGTAAATTGTTTCTAATAATATATTCCATATGGCAAAACAAGTATGAGTGAAATGTCTACAATTTCAGGGAGTGTTCCAATATTAAACAGCTTAATTATTTTCAAGAGGGCTTTCAAACCCTCCTTAACATTTTGCATGATAGCAAAAAGAAATCACAATGTGAGTATTACATTTCAATTGGTCTTTCCAATATGTTAAGAATTGTTTTATATTACCAAAGGTTTTCTACTATAGGGATAATTTATTCTTCTAATTCAGAAAGTTTGTGCATTGATCTACAGCGAATCCACCAATATTGGAAGAAAGAGAGGTCAAGGTAACTGTTAGTGGATGCCTTTTAACGTTTTATACTAGAAAATCGTTCTGATGAAGCATTAATCTGATTTTCTTCATGCTGCATGCCCACCATCATCACTGATGCTGACATGTTTCCACTTTCTGTCTTTTTATTTCTGATTTTTGCTGCCCTCCTTTAAATAAAAATACAGTGTTCCTTTGTGAGAGTCTGTACTCAGCTTTGTGGTTTCTTCTGGTTTACTTTGTAGTTATATTCATTCTGTAGAAATAGAGCATTTTATAAATGAACCTTTCTTTCTTTTCTAAAATACACCGATTTTTGCTGGAAATTTAAGTAAAGTGTATTTGTACTTCAAAGTTTGAGTATTGTTGACCTAGTCAATTTCCCCCCTCCCTGCTCTTTTGACAGCCCCCACCCCCACACACCCTTGTACTACACAGACATCTAGTGCAATAACAGAAGTTGCTGGAGAAACTCAACAGATCTGGCTGCAACTGTAGAGAGAAAACGGATATAATCTTTCGGATCCAGTCACTGTACTTGGCTAGAGGGTGCAGAAGAGGTTTACCAGGATGTTGCCTGTATTGGAGTGCATTAGCTAAAAGAGGAGGTTGGACAAACTTGGATTGTTTTCACTAGAGTGTCGGAGGCTGAGGGGCAATCTGGTAGAAGTGTATAATGTTATGAGAGGGGTAGATAGGGTGGATATTCAGTCTTTTTTCTCAGGATGGAAATGTCAAATACTAGGGGGCACAGGTTTAAGGAGATAAGACCATAAGACATAGGAGTGGAAGTAAGGCCATTCGGCCCATCGAGTCCACTCCACCATTCAATCATGGCTGATGGGCATTTCAACACCATTTACCCGTACTCTCTCTGTATCCCTTAATTCCTTGCAAGATTAAGAACTTATCGATCTCTGCCTTGAAGACATTTAATATCCCGGCCTTCACTGCGCTCCGTGGCAATGAATTTCACAGACCCACCACTTTCTGGTTGAAGGAATGTCTCCTCGTTTCCGTTCTAAATTAACCCCTTCTAATTCTAAGGCTGTGCCTATGGGTCCTGGTATTCCCGCCTGCCGGAAACAAATTCCCAGAGTCCACCCTTTCTAAGCCATGCATTATCTTGTAAGTTTCTATTAGATCTTCCCTCGACCTTCTAAACTCTAATGAATACAATCCCAGGATCCTCAGCCATTCATCATATGTTAGGCCTACCATTCCATCCATGTGAATCCCTGCTGGACATGCTCCAGTGCCAGTATGTCCTTCCTGAGGTTTGGGGCCTAACCAGAGCTTTATAAAGTCTCAGTAGCACATCGCTGCTTTTACATTGCAACCTTCTTGAAATAAATGACAACATTACATTCGCTTTCTTAAGCACGGACTCAACCTGCAAGTCAACCCTAGAGTGTTGATGTGCAAGGCAACAGTTTTACACAAAGGATGGTAGGTGCCTGGAACATGCTGCCAGGGTAGGTGGTTGAAGCAGATACAATAGCAATGTTTAAGAGGCACTTAGACCGACACATGAACAGGCAGGAAATAGATGCAGATCATATGCAGGCAGATGGGATTAGGTTAGAATTGCATCATGGTCAGTGTAGACATGGTGGGCTGAAGGGCCTTTTCCTGTACTGTTCTGTTTTGTTCATAACTTGCTCATAGTGTAACTTGAACTCATAGCCAGTTGCTTAATTTGCGCTCCTTATTTTTATTAGTGTGGATATGATGGTAGAATCCTCAACAAATGCATTCTCCATTTCTGATTTGTTCTTATTGAAAAAGTAATGACTGGTATAGTTGCTGTAATTTAGTTAAAGGCTTCATAGCAAACATTGATTTGTAGATTGAACTGTTATTGTTCGATATTGTTTAATCTAAACTATGAACACATTAAGCAGCCGTTTTCTTCCTTGGATGGGGCGTGTGTTTCTCTGGTAAGGCTGATATTTGTTGCCTATCCCTAATTGCCCATGAGCTGAATGACTTGCTAGGCCATTTCAGAGGGATGTTAAGAGTCACAAACATTGTTGTGTATCTGGACTTCTATCCAGACCAGAACAGCTAAGGAAGGCAAATTTTCTTCTCTTCAGGACATCATTGACATTATTGGGGTTTTATGATGAAAATTGTTACATTTTCACAATTAACCTAGCTGTTAATTCCAGACTTTTTAAACTGAATTCAAATTTTCCATCTGCTATGGTGGGTTTTGAACCCTTGTGCCCAGAATATTAGCTTGGAGTTTTGGATTACTAATGCTGTAATGTCTTTACCATCATCCCCAAATGGACCGGCCAATGCTGTAAAACGTGAAGCACTTTTAAAAGAAAATCCTCGCAGACTGTGGACCTTCAGCAGCTAATATATAAAATAATTCAGATACTATCTTGTTCATTTGACTGAATCACATTTTATAGTTTCCAGTGGAAATCTAGCCATATCTCCTCAATTCTTTGCAAGTTGCATTCTACATTCTTCCAGTAGTGTCCTACACAGTTGGACCTTTTCCTCTGAGATCATGTTAGAGTTAGAGAGTCATAGTTGTATAGCATGGAAACAAGACCCTTTAGTCCATCCAGCCAGAAATCAGTCATTTTGTCCAATTGGTTTACGTGGGCTGTTATGTTTCTATTTTTTTAAAACTACTTACCACCACCTGTCATCACTTATATAGCCAATTAAATAGCTACAAGGAAAGCCCACCATGGGCAATATAAGCCATTGAAAGTGAGGGGAGGCAGGGAGACAGAGAAGGGACCAAATCAAAGTGGAGTTGGTGAAGAAGGGGCCTATTTTTGTTTTTTTAAGTTCAGTTCAAATTCCCCCATCTGCTACAACAGGATTTGAACCCAGGGCCCCAGAAGATTGCTTGCATCTCTGGATTAGTAGCCCAGTGAGAAGACCTCCCCACCCATGGTTCTGCTTTATTGTTTTCTAATCAACCTATTCAGGGATGTTGTTACACACCTCTGAACAAGTGGGACTTGAAGCTGGATCTCTTGGTTCGGAGATAGGAACACTACCATTGCCGTGAGAGCTGGAGTCTGCTTTGTTTCTTTATCTTCTGCCCAGAAGTGAAATGACAGGGGGGGGTCTGTTATAAAACTTTTTAATTAGGCTATTTTTTCGAATCAACCTGTTCAGAAATGTTATTACATGTATCTGGAGCAGTTAGGACTTGAATTCTGCACTTCCTGGTCCAGGGATAGGGAAACTATCACTGTACCACAAGAGGGTCGGGTGGCCCAATAGGTTGGTGTTGGCTCTTACATTTCTATTGAAGCATCTTTATCCTTTTCATCTCACCCGACCAGCACATTGTTAACTTTAAGAGTGTAGTATAAAGGGGAAATAAAATGTTAATAGTGATAACGTAGATGATGATGCCTCTCTGACATTAGTCATATGCTATCAAGACTTGAAGCAGTGATGAGTGGAAGCACTGTAATTTTTTTTCAGAACTTTGAATCCCTACAGTGTGGAAACAGGCCCTTCTGCCCTGCACGTTCACACTGACCCTCCGATTAGTAACCCACCCACACCCATTCCCTTCTTTCTCAACATTTCCCCTGACTAATGCACATAACACTACGGGCAATTTAGCATAGCCAATCCACCTAACCTGCACATCTTTGGATGAAATCTGAGAGCTATAATCTGTTTTCTGTACAGCACAAAGACTTCACAGGTAGAGGCAGAGACACAGTTGATTGAGTAGGGAAAATTGAGCAGGTTCAAGACTGCATTACAGATGTCAAAGCCCAGAGCCATGTTAGGGAGAATCTGTGGCAACATGATGATGCAAGGCTCAAGGTCATGGAAACAGCAGAACCTGCACAAAGCAGTGGCCATTGGACAGTTTTCAAACTTGCATCAAATTACACTTAACCTAAATGTCAGAATACAATTCAATTTTTTCGAAACGCAAAACCAATATGCAATGGATGCTGGACCTCTGAAATAAAATCAAAGATGCTGGAAATACTCAGCATTCTGCAGAGAGAAACAAAGTTAATATTTCATGTTTTAAACCTTTCTTCAGAAAAGTGATGAACGATCATAGATCTGAAATGTTTACACTGGTTGGTGTAATCTTATTCTGGTATAATTGCAACAAGCCCCTCTAAATCCAATATGTTCATTGTAATCCAGCTGTAGCCAAACCAGGGCTTTGTGTAGCTGAAGCATAAATTCTACACTAGTGTATTATAGTCCTTTAGGTATAAAAGTCAGTATTTTGTGAGTTTCTCGATTATTTTCTGAACTTGTTCATGATAGCTTAATGGTCTATTTACAAGGACAGCAAATCTCTGACCCTTCACTATTTCCAATTTTTCATCACTTAGAAATAACCTGTTTTATCATTTTTGGGTCCAAAGTAGACAACTTCACATTAGTCTACATTTAAATCCATTCTCAAGTGTTTGTCCATTCACCTAATGTGTCAGTAGCTCTCTAATTTTATACTTCCTTTACATGGCATAAAATACTAGGTAAAAACAATGACTGCAGATGCTGGAAACCAGAGTTTAGATTAGAGTGGTGCTGGAAAAGCACAGCAGGTCAGGCAGCATCTGAGGAGCAGTAAAATTGATGTTTCGGGCAAAAGCCTTTCATCAGGAATACAGACAGAGTGCCTGAAGGGTGGAGAGATAAATGAGAGGAGGGTGGGGGTGGGGAGAAAGTAGCATAGAGTACAATAGGTGAGTCGGGGAGGGGATGAAGGTGATAGGTCAGGGAGGAGGGTGGAGTGGATAGGTGGAAAGGAAGATAGGCAGGTAGGACAAGTCATGGGGACAGTGCTGAGCTTTAAGATAGGAAAGATTTAAAGGGATATGGGCAAAATGCAGGCAAATGAGACTAGTTCCAGTTAGGAAACCTGGTCAACATGGATTAATTGGGCCAAAGGGTCTGTTTCTGGGACTATCGATTGTTTACCTGCAACTAGAATCAATTTATTTGTAATAAGTAAGTGATTTCTAATGATCCCTTCCTCTCTTGCCTTTTCCTTTTTCCCTTATGTGCTCTCAGTTTCCTCACTGAGCAAAGAGAATGCCAATTTAAACCTACACTGAATACAAACAGCTGAGCTAGGAAGGGTTGATTCTCCATTTTATAGCAAGGGTGCCAAAAGCTGCATTGTCAGAGGTTTTACTATTCTTTCAATGAGATGTTAATATCTGACCCTTTCTACCTATCCTAGTGTTTCAGTTAGAATTAAAAGCCTCCAAGGTAACAACTCCTCCTGCAATCAATGACAACAATAATAGGTCAAACCCTTCCATATCTTTGACAACCTGCAGCCTTCTATGATTTAGCTGTTTCCCTCAATTTCCAGTCTTGAGAGCTTGGTAACCACTCTCTTGAAATTAGGCTTCCTCAATTTCAAATTACCCCTTTGGTGTTCTATCCAAACACTTCTGGTCTGGAGCTTTCAATTAAAACCCTGACACTGAGGTTAAGTATTTCAAACTTTTCTGAACTAAAGTCCTTTCTCCAGAAGGAACTGTTTCACACACTTTTAACTAGGGTTGCTCCAAACTGAAAGGCTAAAGGTGATGACATTTCCCCTAAGCAATACAGAATCCTAGTCCTTCTAAACAGAAGTCATCGAGACATACAGCAAGGAAACAGACCCTTTGCTCTAACTCGCCCATGCCAACCAGATATCCTAACCTAATCTAGTCCCATTTGCCAGCACTTGGCCCATGTCCCTCTAAACCTTTCCTATTCTTATACCCATCCAGATTAATATTTACTCTGCCCACTTGTAAAACTCTATCTATTCAAATAGATTCCCATTATCACTCAGGTCTCCCCCTCTAATACTGGTTTTAAAAAGATCATAGCTCCAGAAAGCCTGACAAGTTAATCATTAAACGCATTCCTACACACAGACCGAAAGCCACATGCCACTATTCTGAAAACGTGTAGGGCTAGTGTCCTGGTTAACATTTACTCCTCAATCCACATCACAAAAACACATTATCGGCTGGGTGCATCCTGAATGCAATTTTTCCTACATAACAGTGTGTACATTTCAAAAACGATTTCATTACATGTAAAGTGCTTTGAGATATTCAGGTAAAGTGAAGCAGTTTAAATATTTTTCTTTTTCTTGCTTTCTCTCATGCAATAGTACATGAAAGTACGACATTGTGACAAATGAGACATATGGCCATCATGCTGGAGGCTAAAGGTATCAAAAATACATGTATGGATTGGCCTTCCTGATGAGAGAAGGAATTGTTTGATCTGTTCACTGTTAGCAGGGTGCAGCTTATTGCAAACAGAGGGGAGAATTGCACAAAGAGCAGATGGTGGACAGAAAAGCAACTCAGGATGAGAAACAACCGAGCAATCTTAGCACAAGCAAACTGAGTGGGTAACTCGCTTTCGAAGGGTTAACACAGTAAGGAAATAAATCAATCAGAAAATACAATGCAATTCCAATCCCACCTTATTCACTCATTTAAAGGGATGAAACATATGTTCGGGAATTTATTTGCATTCAGAAAATATGTTGCCCCCCGGCCAGCTCCTGTACAATTTAAATACGATTTCAGTAAGTGATGAACTATACCAGGAAGATGATCGTCCTGCTGGTCATAGTCTGAATACACTCGGCAGTGAAGCATTTTCAATGTAACAGAGGGACAGAAATAAATTAGATGCAGCAAATCAGCCCTGAGGAACCCTTCCTGACATTATCCCTCCTCATCTCTATAGTGCCTTCAGGATCATCCTTTTGAGATATCTGTATTCCCCAATTTCAATCAATTTCAAACCTTTGAGCATTCCACAATTTTAATCACTCTACCATTGCCAAGGAGACGTTCACCGGCCTCAGCTCCAAGCTCTGGAATTCCCTGCTGCACTCTCTCTCGCACTTTCTGTCTCTGTCTCTCTCTTTCTGTCTGCCTTGCTCTTCTCCACTGGCAGCCCCTTGGGATTGAGGAGCATTTGCTTTCCCTTTGGTTGAGTGCGATTTGAGAAGGTTGATAAATCTAGTGCCACATGTGGGGCCTATGGTGCTAAGAGTGTTAGGGAAATGGGTTTGGAGGTTTGTGCGCTGCCTTGGACTCTTTGACTTCATCTCTATACATTCCCAACAAAGTCTCTTGATGCCGGTGCCTTCCTGAATGAACCTTTTCCATTTTGGCTGGTCACAAGCCAGGGACTCCCCTGAATAGGCCACGGTGGGGCAGTGGTTGTGAGGTTGGTGGTGGAGTGGAGTTGATGGTAGGGACAGAGGTGCTATTCAGTCCCTTCAGGGAGCCTCTGAAGACAAGTCCAAAGTGTGTCTGCTGTCCACCTGCAGGGATGTACTAACAAATGGTGCAGTTGCTTCAGGGGACTGGTGTCAGGCCCAGCGGATCTGGTTTTGGTCATTGCCTCACTGCTCGGCATGTTGTCTTGAGAGAGCACATTCTTGTTGGACCAGTCGATTTGAGGGATCTTGTGAAGGCCTCACTGGTGGGATTTCTCTGGTGCTTTTGGGTGTCCAAAGTCTCCAAAGCTTATAGAAGTTTAGGGATGACTGGTGCCTGGGATACCTTGAGTCATGGGTTTGAGATCTTGATCCTCAAATACTTCTTTCCTCAGTTGAGTGGAAGACTAAGCTGACACCATGGAGGTGATGATGACCTTCATTGCCTACCTCTTCCTTCATCGAGAGGAAGCTCCCACATACAATATTCCAATTTTCCTTACCCATTGGTGTTGATATTAATAGATGAGCCTGGGGGCCCAATTGAAACTTACAGAATACTGAATGGCCAGGACAGAGTGGATGTTGGGAAGATGTTTCCTTTGGTCGGAGAGACTAGGACCTGAAGGCACTGCCTTAGAGTAAAGGGAAGATAGAATGGAGGTAAAGAGAAACGTCTTCAGCCAGAGAGTGGTGAATCTATGGAATTCATTGCCACAGAAGGCTGTGGAGGCCAGGTCATTGAGTATATTTAAGACAGAGATAGATAGGTTATTGAGTATCAAGGGGATCAATGGTTATGGGGAGAAAGTGGGAGAACGGGGTTGAGAAACTTATCAGCCATGGTGGAGCAGACATAATGGGCTGAGTGGCCTAATTTCTGCTCATATGTCTTATGGTCTTTTGAGAGGGAAGGGTTCTAGGGTGAAGGTGGGGTGCTAGTTAGATGCAGATCATAGCTTTTTGGATGTTTAGTGAAAGATCCATTTTCTCATTTGCTTTGGAGAAGGATCTGGAGCTCAGTTTCTGAGCAAGTATAGACAAAACATCAGCTCCATAAGAATATAAGAAGTCAGAGTAAAAGGAGGCCATTCATCCCCTTAAGTCTTTCCCACTGTTTAATAAGATCATGACTGATCCGTTCCAGGCTTCATGGTAGTTTTCATGTCAACTCTATACAGCCCTCAACTCGTGCAGATAGTCAGGAAATTTTAAATTTGAATGGTCTTTCAGAGCCAACCCTATTCTGACTTAAGAGAAAGTACATCCAAGAACAAGGAAAAACAGCACAGTGCATTCAGGAGCTGGTGTATGTTTCAGGTGAAAAACTAGAAAGCAACACTAAGCGCAGCGCTGAAAACACTGAAGGAATTCACAAAATTAAAAATGAAATGAAAGGAGAAAGGATCAGCAGAAGGCTGGATACCAAATCCCCCACCTTGAACTGGAAAGGCACGAGTCTGCTCCCTGAGTTCAAACTCGTCAAACAAAGGATGCTGCCATGTATCACAGAACAAGCAGTTACAGAACTAGTTAAACATGTTCATAGGGTGCCTATTGTGTGGAAGCAGGCCATTCAGCTCATTGAGTTGACACTGACCCTCTGAACAGCATTCCACCCAGACCCTCACCTCCACCCTATCCTTGTAACAGCGCATAACCCATGGTTAATCTGCTTAACTTGCACATCCCTGGATACTAGGGCAATTTAGCCTGGCCAATCCATCTAACTTCCACCTCTTTGGACTATGGGACGAAACCAAGGAAGGCAGAGGAAACCCATGCAGACACAGGAAGAACATGCAAACTCCACACAGATGATCACCCAAGGGTGGAATTGAACCCGGTGCTGGAGCTAACCACTGAGTCACTGTGCTGCCGAATATCTGTCTAAATTGTGAGCTGTTTTGGGTAACAAAAGGTGATGTATGAAGTAATTTGCACAAAATAATGTCAATTATTTACATATGATTATTTTAATTTAATGCTGGTGTTTGTTTCTGTGTGGGTTGTAATTCTTAATCATAATTAAAATAATTAGAATCTGTTTCACTCTCTAAACTACTCTGAAATATCCCAGATAAATCCTGCATCGTTGTAATGACTAAACAAGTTACTTTTTTCTTCCATAAAATATTTTTATTGCATTTCTATATCACCTTTCACATGAAACAAACCTGAAGCTGTTCCAAGAAATATTATAAACTGTGGTGGGGTCAGGTCACATAACGAGAAATAGGCCAGATAACCAGAAGCTTGACTGAAAAGTCTGTTTGAAGGAACGTCTTACAGGAGGACAGGTAGTTAGAGAAATGTAAAGAGAGAGAGAGAGAGGTAGAGAGAGAGAGGTGCAGAGAGAGAGAGAGGTAGAGAGATGTAGCCAGAGATAGGGTAATGTACTGAGACGAGTAGAGAGAATGAAGGAGATGCAGAGAGATGTGTGTTTTTGGCGGGGAGGGGGGAGGAGGGGGGTGGGGAGACGGGGGATGTGAGGAAATTTCAGAGCTTAGTGCCAAGGCAACTGAAGGCACAGTCCGTGGGTTTGGGAGCATTATCAGAGAGTGTATTATCCAGAGGTGCTGAACCTGCTGGGGTCAATCCTCAAGGGTGTTCTCTCACCTCTGGCATTGTCCCACTG
Organism: Chiloscyllium plagiosum; assembly: GCF_037043375.1. Classification (NCBI taxonomy): domain Eukaryota; kingdom Metazoa; phylum Chordata; class Chondrichthyes; order Orectolobiformes; family Hemiscylliidae; genus Chiloscyllium; species Chiloscyllium plagiosum. The sequence goes on along the minus strand of NW_028270164.1, from coordinate 2,700,317 downwards.
CTCATTTGTCAGACTGAATATGAGGGTGACAAGTTGTTCAGGTGTGGACAGCATCACAGCTGAGTCAGTTCCAGTCTTGCCCTGACAGTTGGTGATGTGTGAGGCAGAATTTTCCACAGCACGACATTAACAAGTCCAAAGCCACCCTGATTACTACTGGCTTGGTCCCACTTCCACTTCCAGGTCCTGCTCCCCGAAAGGACCTCTCTCTTTACCTTGCACTATCACTCCAGCCTTTACCCATTGGTTTCCAAAGACTCACCTTTGGTCTGAATTATCACTTTCTCTACACAAAGTCAAACTCATCTTTGTGTCCCTTGTCCAAATTCTACCATGTCTTTGCTCCTAGCCGACTTCTGACTGGCTGTAACACTGTCCCTGTCTCTTTCCCACACTCCAAGCCTAACTGTCTCTGGGGGGGGGGGGGGGGGGAGTGAGTCAGTTTGATACAAAATGTGACACAATTTCTAATGTGAAGGCTGACACTGCCCCCTGCTGATTGGCTGTAAAGTCTAAAAACCAGCAATTCACCGAATCTTTCAATATCTTACTGAATACCTGAGTGGAGCATTCTGTGAGTGCATGGGGTCTCCTGGAGACTAAATGAGCCATGGGAGGCAATGGACTAGTGGTGTTCTTGCTAAACTATTAATCCAGCAACTCAAGTAATATTCTGGGAACCTGGCTTCAAATCCCATCATGGCAGATGGAAGAGGTTGAATTCAACAAAAATCTGAAATTAAGAGTCTAATGATAGCTGTTTCTGATTGTTGGGAAACCCCATGGACAGTCTCCCACAGAACCTGGTACAGAGTTAAAGGATTGGAACCAATCCTGTCATCTATCTGGGCAGTTCCCAGAAGGAGTTGCCCCAAAGAGATGACAACTGTATCAAGAGTTTCCTCTTCAGCAAAAAGGATCATCATCCTCACCTGGTCTCCTCTGTGTGTGACTCCAGACCCATGGAAAGTGTTCGAAATATTTGGTTATGACAGAGACAGACTCTTTGTTGACAGAGACAGACTCTTTCTGCCACAAACATGGCAGAATCTGAAAGAGGTCTGAGCAAGGTGGGCACTGGTGAGATTTGTGGCAAAATCAGATGAGAATTCCAGTAAGACCCAACTCAACATTGGGAGCATTTTACACCATTTTTTATACTCTTGATGAGAGGTGAGGCAGGTTTCTCGCTGGACAGCAGTCTGTTACCAATTAAAGGGGAATTATAGTTTGCATAACCTCTTAGCAGCACAAACTACCCCATTAATGCTGTTTCCTCTCTTTCCAAACACACCAAAGCAGCTGGATGTTGAGACATCTCGCCGTGGGAGTCAGGACTCGGTACCTGGAGGATTCAGCTCGTTACTGGCTCTGAGGACCATCCAGGTTGCTCAGCATCAAGCAGCATCTCAGCGCAGGATCAGTGGGCACCGGCCGCACACTCCCTCGTTCACCAACATTGCCATTTCTGAATTGGCAGGCCCTCACCATCACCATGACACCTCACTGACATACTGGCAAGGAGCTTTGGAATCACACATCTGCATTGCACAGTGCACCAACAGCTGGCATTAAGATATTACTGCAAGGACACCACACACAGTCAGGCCCACAGCTCAGGGGCTAGACTGCTCACCTGCTTTCTTACTGTTCCCTCACTTAGTATCTACCTCACAGCACCCCAGCCTTGCCTTGCCTTGCGTGTTATTGCGGTCAGTGCCCAGGTGGCTCTCTGCACAAACACACAGACAGGCTGGTCCCATTTCTCAACAGGAAGTTGTCTGAGGGGGCCTGACATTTTGCAGTCCAGCACACACTCAGACCTCAGTCTAACAGCTACAGCAGGTACCAGCTGCCTGGACACCAAACACATACCATGTGCGTTCAGCTGAATGGCCCGGGTAGAAACTGATGGGGGCTAGTCCTCAGTTCAGGCAAGGAAGGGAGGAGGCACTGTGTCATAGGGTTCAGGGGCCTTCAGTTACAGGGCACAGATTTGGCTCAATCCAGGGGCTTGGCCACAGTCACTTGCTGCTTGGGACGCTGACTGTCAGGGGGATCTGACTGAGGCCAGTCCGGTGAGTGGGCAGCGGTCCGGTCTGCGGGACCAGCAGTCTGGGGGAATCAGGGAGCTGCAGGAAGAGCGGCCAGGGGTCTGGTCAATCATATCTAGGAGCTGCTCATCAGGGTCAGCCAGTCAGAGGATGGGGGTGAATACAGTCCCGGGGGTCTGTGCATTGAGGGTGAAAGGGGGAACTTGAATGAACAGTGAGTAGGTCACTGCCAAACAAGGTAGGTCAGTCAAGCCTGGGGAGGACAGCATGGGTATTGTGGAGGTGGGAATGGGGGTGGAGGGGAGGAGTTCACTTTGAATGAAGAGGGTATGTGTAACAGCATCAGAGGGCAGGACCATGTGCTGGGAATTTGTCAGTAACTGTTCCCTCACAAGGGGGGATGCAGAGAATTGCAGAGTGGGTTTTATTAACATGGGGTTAAGGTGCTGAGAGGGTGGTTCAATGTAGTGGGTGGTCACACCGGGGGAATGGGTGGAAAAGGATTGTAGGGATACTGCACAGTTAAAGGGGATATGGAAACTCTGGGGGTTACCTGATAACTAGGCAAAGCCCAGTGCTGATGGTGTCCAGTTTGAGCTGCATTCCACCACAAACATCCCCCACACCCCCATCACCTTCCCTTCTCTGGATGCACAATGCAACTGGAAAATGCCTCAGACACCGTCCAATATAAGACAGTGTCACTTCAATCGGATCCACGTGATGAGATGGGGTTGGAATCAGACACAAGTCTGTTAATGAGGTGAGTTTGGTAAGATACAGTGAGAAATCTCACAGCCTCATTGAGAGAGTTCCACCAAAACATCCAATGCAACTGTACTTAGCTAAGAAGAACTTCAACCTGATATCGAAATTTCCCAATAAAAAGCAGCTAAAGTGTTTCAACTGATTTCTAATTGCCTACAATCAAAGTTCCGAAGTAACTTCCTCTTCAGGCTCCTGCTGTTCTGCTTTGTCTTTGGGGCTTGACAATTGAATTGTTGAATTATCCACGGCAAATCAACTCTATTTACAAAGACTCAATAAACTTTCAGATCACCTTAAAGGTGCTGAGGAATGAGCAAAGTTTAACACATTACTACACGCTGAAGATAAGATGCTTGCCAATCCAAATATCGAAAGGTTTTAGAGTTGGGTTCTGTGTAACAATGTGACACCATTCAGAACTACAGCCTTATCAGAGTTTACTTTTTTGATTAATCCCAGTCTGGTTCATGTTTGAAATACTTTCTAATCTGTTTTTTTGGTTTCTAATATCCTGAGGATATAATGAGGTTTTATCAAGATTGGGTCTTTGTAATTTATATGGTGGCTCACTGCAGGTCCTTGGTAAGTATGTACCGAACAGGCAGGGAGGAAGTTGTCAAACCGTGGTTTACTGAGCAAGTTGAATCTCTTGTCAAGAGGAAGAAGGCGGCTTATGTTAGGATGAGATGTGAAGGCTCAGTTAGGGTGCTTGAGAATTACAAGTTAGCCAGGAAAGACCTAAAGAGAGACCTAAGAAGAGCTAGGAGAGGTCATGAGAAGTCATTAGTGAATAGGATCAAGGAAAACCCTAAGGCTTTGTATAGGTATAAAAGAATGACTAGAGCAAGATTAGGGCCAATCAAGCAAAGTAGCAGGAAGTTGTGCGTGGAGTTAGAGGAGATAGGGAAGTGCTAAATTAATACTTTTCATCAGTATTCACACTGGAAAAAGACAATGTGGTCGAGGAGAATACTGAGATCCAGGCTACTAGACTAGACGGGATTGAGGTTCACAAGGAGGAGGTGTTAGCAATTCTGGGAAGTGTAAAAATAGATAAGTTCCTGGGCCGGATGGGATTTATCCTCTGATTCTCTGGGAAGCCAGGGAGGACATTGCCGAGCCTTTGGCTTTGATCTTTATGTCATCATTGTCTACAGGAATAGTGCCAGAAGACTGGAGGATAGCAAATGTTGTTCCCTTGTTCAAGGGGAGTAGAGACAACCCTGGTAATTATAGACCAGTGAGTCTTACTCCGGTTGTGGGAAAAGTGTTGGAAAGGATTGTAAGAGATAGGATTTATAATCATCTAGAAAGGAATAAGTAGATTAGGGCTAGTCAACATGGTTTTGTGAAGGGTTTGTCCTGCCTCACAAACCTTTTGAGTTCTTTTGAGAAGGTGACTAAACAGGTGGCTGAGGGTAAAGCAGATGATGTGGTGTATATGGATTTCAGTAAGACGTTTGATAAGGTTCCCCACGGTAGGCTATTGCAGAAAATAGGGAGGGTGACTGAGGGTGATTTAGTGTTTTGGATCAGACATTGGCCAGCTGAAAGAAGACAGAGAGTGATGATTGATGGGAAATATTCATCCTGGAGTTCAGTTGCTAGTGGGGTACCGCAAGGATCTGTGTTGGGTCCACTGTTGTTTGTCATTTTTATAAATGACCTGGATGAGGGCATAGAAGGATGGGTTAGTAAATTTGCGGATGACACTAAGGTCGGTGGAGTTGTGGATAGTGACGAAGGATGTTTTAGGTTACAGAGAGACATAGATAAGCTGCAGAGCTGGGCTGAGAGGTGGCAAATGGAGTTTAATGTGGAAAAGTGTGAGTTTTTTTAAGATTAGATTAGATTACATTACAGTGTGGAAACAGGCCCTTCGGCCCAACAAGTCCACACCGACCCGCTGAAGCGTAACCCACCCATACCCCTACATTTACCCCTTACCTAACACTACGGGCAATTTAGCATGGCCAATTCACCCAACCTGCACATCTTTGGACTGTGGGAGGAAACCGGAGCACCCGGAGGAAACCCACGCAGACACGGGGAGAACGTGCAAACTCCACACAGACAGTCACCTGAGGCGGGAATGGAACCCGGGTCTCTGGCACTGTGAGGCAGCAGTGCTAAAGGTGATTCACTTTGGAAGGAGTAACAGGAATGCAGAGTACTGGGCTAATGGTAAGATTCTTGGTCGTGTGGAAGAGCAGAGAGATCTCGGTGTCCAGGTACACAGATCCCTGAAAGCTGCCACCCAGGTTGATGGGGTTGTTAAGAAGACATACAGGCTTTTATTGGTAGAGGGATTGAGTTTCGAAATCATGTGATCATACTGCAGCTGTCCAAAACTCTGGTGAGGCCACACTTGGAGTATTGCGTATAGTTCTGGTCACTGCATTATAGGAAGGATGTGGAAACTTTGGAAAGGGTTCAGAGGAGATTTACTAAGATGTTGCTTGGTATGGAGGGAAGGTCTTACAAGAAAAGGCTGAGGGACTTGAGGCTGTTTTCATTAGAGAGAAGAAGGTTGAGAGGTGACTTAATTGAGACATATAAGATAATCAAAGGTTTAAATACGGTGGACAGAGAGACCCTTTTTCCTCAGATGGCGATGCCTAGCATGGACGGGGTTGTAGTGTTAAATTGAGGGGTGATAGATATAGGACAGATGTCAAAGGTAGTTACTTTACTCAGAGTAGTAGGTGTGTGGAACACACCGCCTGCTACTGTGGTAGATTCGCCAACTTTAAGGGTATTTAAATGGTCATTGGTTAGGCATATGGACGATAATGGAATAGTGTAGGATACATGGGCTTCAGGCTGGTTTCACAGGTCAGCGCAACATCGAGGGGTGAAGGGCCTGTACTGCGCTGTAATGTTCTATGTTCTGTGGTGTGATCGTCAATTCACTTTGTTGAATTCTACAACCACTTATAGACCATAAGGTATTGGAGCAGAACTTGGTCATTCAGCCCATCAAGTCTGCTCCACCAGTCCATCATGGCTGAAATGTTTCTCAATCTCACTGTCCTGTCTTCTCCGTTAACCTTTGATCTGCGTACCAATTAAGAACCTGTCTTTTTCTGTCTTAAAGGTGCTCAATGACTTGAACTCCACAGCCCTTTGAGGCAATGAGTTCACCATCCTCTTAATGATCCCATGTTCCTGTCGTCAGAGGCAGCCATGTACAAAGACAATCAGTGTTACATTGTTGTGGCCCATTCACTGCTCTTGCTGAGGAAGGCTCTACACTCGGAGTTCAGGCCACAGAGTCATAGAGTCATAGAGATGTACAGCATGGAAACAGACCCTTTGGTCCAACCTGTCCATGCCGACTAGATATCCCAACCCAATCTAGTCCCACCTGCCAGCACCCGGCCCATATCCCTCCAAACCCTTCCTATTCATAAACCCATCCAAATGCCTCTTAAATGTTGCAATTGTACCAGCCTCCACCACATCCTCTGGCAGCTCATTCCATACACGTACCACCCTCTGCATGAAAAGTTGCACCTTAGGTCTCTTTTATATCTTTCCCCTCTCACCCTAAATCTATGCCCTCTAGTTCTGGACTCCCCGACCCTAGCAAAAAGACTTTGTCTATTTCTCCTATCCATGCCTCTCATAATTTTGTAAACTTCTATAAGGTCACTCCTCAGCCTCCGATGCTCCAGGGAAAACAGCCCCAGCCTGTTCAGCCTCTCCCTGTCGCTCAAATCCTCCAACTCTGGCAACATCCTTGTAAATCTTTTCTGAACCCTTTCAAGTTTCACAACATCTTTCCAATAGGAAGGAGACCAGGATTGCACACAATATTCCAACAGTGGCCTAACCAATGTCCTGTACAGCCACAACATGACCTTCCAACTTCTGTACTCAATACTCTGACCAATAAAGGAAAGCATACCAAACGCCTTCTTCACTATCCTATCTACCTGTGACTCCACTTTCAAGGAACTATGAACCTGCACTCCAAGGTCTCTTTGTTCAGCAACACTCCCTAGGACCTTCCCATTAAGTGTATAAGTCCCGCTAAGACTTGCTTTCCCAAAGTGCAGCACCTTGCATTTATCTGAATTAAACTCCATCTGCCACTTCTCAGCCCATTGGCCCATCTGGTCCAGATCCTGTTGTAATCTGAGGTAACCCTCTTCACTGTCCACTGCACCTCCAATTTTGGTGTCATCAGCAAACTTACTAACTGTACCTCTTATGCTCGCATCCAAATCATTTATGTAAATGACAAAAAGTAGAGGACCCAGCACTGATCCTTGTGGCACTCCACTGGTCATAGGCCTCCAGTCTGAAAAACAACCCTCCACCACCACTCTCTGTCCTCTACCTTTGAGCCAGTTCTGTATCCAAATGGCTAGTTCTCCCTGTATTCCATGAGATCTAACCTTGCTAATCAGTCTCCCATAGGGAACCTTGTCGAACGCCTTACTGAAGTCCATGTAGATCACATCTATTGCTCTGCCCTCATCAATCTTTGGTTTACTCCAGACTTTTTTTTATCAATCGGAACCCTGAAATAAATAAATCATCATTCCTTCAGTGTCGCTAGTTCAAAAAACTTGGAAATCCCTCTCTAACAGCATTGTGGGTCAACCCACAGCACGTGGACTGCAACGGTTCAAGAAGGCAGCTCACCACCACCTTCTCAAGGGGCAACTAGGGATGGATGGGCAATAAATGCTGGGCCCAGCCAGTGTGGCCCGTAGCCCCCAAGTGAATTATTATAAAAAACCTCGACATGATTTAAAAATTCTTACTCTTGATGTTGGTTCCAAACTCAGAATCTTTCTTTTCTGTCTTACCAACAGTAAACCATTCGGACTGGCTCTCTGGTCCAGCAATCACTCTTCACCACCTTTGGGTGCTTTTCCTGCAATGATGCAAACTTGTGGATGGAACATGAGCAGGAATAACAAGGTGTGTTTTGTGTCTGCTGGACTCATTTGGAAGGCACTGTTTGCTGCTGAGACCCTAAAGTGTGTTCCCAGCTCCTGCTCCAGGCTGGCATTGCTAGTGCCAATACCAAGGGAGTGCCACACTGTCACAGGAAGTGTCTTCCCGACGGGATAATACACCTGTCTATTCTCATATTGAAGGATGAATGCTAAAGTTCCCATGGCGCTATGCAAAGCACAGCAGGGAGCTCTGGACCAATTTGCGTCCCTCGCTCTGAAACAAATGGATTTGTTGCTGCTTTTGGCTATTATTGGTTCAAGGTGGTTGCCAGTTTGCCAATGCAGCAGGATTGTGTGAGATATATTCATATTTTAGATTAGATTAGATTCTCTACAGTGTAGAAACAGGCCCTTCGGCCCAACAAGTCCACACCAACCCTCCGAAGAGTAACCCATCCAGACCCATTTCACCTCTCACTAATGCACCTAACACTATGGGGCAATTTAACCTCAGGGGGGATGTCAGCATCTCCGGCAAGGCCAGCATTGATTTTGTTTTCCCTAAAATATACTTTATTCATATATTTAGTAAAAAAAATTACAAAACATTTCAAGTTGAGAAAGACAGAATTTGCAAAACAATTAAACTTTTCCTTGTACAGCAAGCTGTACTCATTTTACTGCTTACTGCTCACAAAATATAGATTAGCAGGGTTTCCTCTAGTTAACTTTCTGGCTGTATGTGCATCCAAGGTCCACACGGGACTGAAGGCAAGGCTGCAATCGGTGTCTGTGGATCTTGGAGCAGCTGTGCACACAGCTGAGCAACTCAGAGGAAATATTGCTTTTCAGAGTGTATAGGCTGTTCAAAATGGAAATGAGAAAAAGTGCATTAGATATAGTAATTCCTGTATTCACTATGTTTCACTCTGAGCTGCCTCAGTATATTTCAATACTCTGCATTGGCAATGTATGTCCTTTATGAGGCACACACAGCCTGAGGGCTCTACAGTTGCCAGCCTCTCGCTGCACTGGGGCTGAAAAGCTGTAGACGTGGACCTTTCCCACTGTGCCTCTACCCTGAGCTTTGGTGCATCCCGCAGCTTGAAGTCCTCGAATTTAGAATGTGCCAGGCTACAACAGCTGGAGCCAAGGACAACTCGTTGCACTGAAAGACCAGCCAGCATTTTTTTTTACGTTAGCAATTAGATTAGATTACATTACAGTGTGGAAACAGGCCCAACAAGTCCACACCGACCCGCCGAAGCGCAACCCACCCATACCCCTACATTTACCCCTTACCTAACACTACGGGCAATTTAGCATGGCCAATTCACCTGACCCATTTATTACCCATTACCGCCTGCCCCAGAGAAGCTGGTAGTGCACTGCCTTTTTGAACTGCTGCAGCCCTTGGGGACACCCACAATGCCCATTAAGAAGGGAATTCTGGGATTTGGACCCCTTTGGATTTGGGAAGTGCTGCCTGAGTTGCTTTGATGCTATTTGACTGTGTCAGGCTGCTGTTTGATTGGTCTGTGAGACAGTTTTCCTAATTTGGCAGCAGTCCCCAGATGTTAATGAGGATGAATTTGCAGAGTTGAAGAACTTGTAACACAATTCAAATCAATCACAGTGCTCCCATTGGAACAGTGCCTCTGATTCGGTACACAGTGGGAGGGGAATTGTGAAGTCACCTGTTGTCTCCTACTCTAGGAAATGAGATTACTCGGTCAGGCTATCGGGGATGGTGTCCCACTGCTGTCTGGGAGATCACGGGACAGGGGAGAAGGAAGATGAAAAGATTTGTCAAAGGGTTAAGCACTTTCCCCTGGACTGTTGACTGGTTTTAATGGCAGGAGAAAGTAAGGACTGCAGACGCTGGAGATTAGAATCGAGAGTGTGGTGCTGGAAAAGCACAGCAGGTCAGGCAGCATCCAAGGATTTAAATGGCAGTCCGATCATCTCCTGAAATTTGCCTGTTATCATTTACACCAGAAACAGCCCCAGCCTGACTGCTGGCTGCAGTCACAATAGCTTTGACTGATGTGTGCAATTTGCTGTTTAGCATCAAATCAGTACCTCCCCAATTAACACATGACTATGTTTTGCTGAAGAAATTTCAGAGAAAGTAGCAGCTAGGAATCATTTCTGGAAACTTCCATCTTCTTCTGGGACCCAAACAGCTTCTGACTGCTACAGCTAGCAAAAACGAGAAAGCCTGGTCTGAGAGCTGGCCAATACCCTTCCATTGTTCCAACTGTTTTAAAAAAACCTAAAGACTGGCTAAGTTATTTGTTTAAGCCATTTTGATCGTAGCCAGTTCAGCACCTCTGCATTTACAACCTCTTTTCAAAAAAACCCAAGACAAAACAACCTTTTTGAAAGGATGGCATTGTCACAAAAGCAACTAAACGTTTCACAGAGTGGATATTTCACAGAGCTGAAATTTTGTATTATCAGAAAATACTCTCGAAAAGAGAAAGTTTAGAAGTGACCTGTTAAAGTCATTTAAAATTATGAATTTTATAAATTAATGATCAAGTTATAACTTATCTGCTGATTCTTTCTTTAATGGGAAACACTCTTAGCTTGTGAAGAAAACGTTGGGTTTCAGTTTGAGGCAGTTTGCAGAAGTTTTGGTTGAAGTTGGCTGTAAAATAGCAGATTCCTGAGATGTGAGATGGTTTGGTCATGTTACAAAATAAGTTATGGAAATGTGTTGCTGGAGAAGCGCAGCAGGTCAGGCAGCATCTAGGGAACAGGAGAATCGACGTTTCGGGCATTAGCCCTTCTTCAGGAATGAGGAAGTTTGTCCAGCAGAGAGGTCGGGAAGAAGATTGCAGGTTAGGAAGGCGGTGCTGAATTTGATGGATTTGACTGAGACAGGCTGGGGGGAGGGGAAATGAGGAAACTGGTGAAATCCGAGTTCATCCCTTGTGGTTGGAGGGTTCCTAGCCGGAAGATGAGGCGTTCTTCCTCCAACCGTTGTTTCGCTGTGGTCTGACAATGGAGGAGTCCAAAGACCTGCATATCCTTGGTGGAGTGGGAGGGGGAATTGAAATGTTGAGCTACAGGGTGGGGGGGGTCCAAGGATATATTTCCCTCCCCTCCCCTATCAGCATTCCGTAAAGACCACTCCCTCCGTGACTCCCTCGTCAGATCCACACCCCCCACCAACCCAACCTCCACTCCCGGCACCTTCCCCTGCAACCGCAGGAGGTGCAAGACTTGCGCCCATACCTCCCCCCTCACCTCCCTCCAAGGCCCCAAAGGAAACTTCCATATCCGCCACAGATTCACCTGTACCTCCACACATATCATCTATTGCATCCTCTGTACCCGATGTGGCCTCCTCTATATTGGGGAGACAGGCCGCCTACTTGCGAAGCGTTTCAGAGAACACCTCTGGGACACCCGGACCAACCAACCCAACCACCCTGTAGCTCAACATTTCAATTCCCCCTCCCACTCCACCAAGGATATGCAGGTCTTTGGACTCCTCCATCGTCAGACCACAGCGAAACGACGGTTGGAGGAAGAACGCCTCATCTTCCAGCTAGGAACCCTCCAACCACAAGGGATGAACTCGGATTTCACCAGTTTCCTCATTTCCCCTCCCCCCAGCCTGTCTCAGTCAAATCCATCAAATTCAGCACCGCCTCCCTAACCTGCAATCTTCTTCCCGACCTCTCCGCCCCCACCCCAATCTGTCCTATCACCCTCACCTTGACCTTTTTCCACCTATCACATTTCCGACGCCCCTCCCCCAAGTCCCTCCTCCCTATCTTTTATCTTAGCCTGCTGGACAAACTTTCCTCATTCCTGAAGAAGGGCTAATGCCCGAAACGTCGATTCTCCTGTTCCCTAGATGCTGCCTGACCTGCTGCGCTTCTCCAGCAACACATTTCCATCTCTGATCTCCAGCATCTGCAGACCTCATTTTCTCTACAAAATAAGTTACCTCAGTGTAAGAAATTCAGTGAGAAATCACTTCGTCAAAACCAATAAAACCAAAATATTATCTATCAAGCCAGATTTCAGCCTGGGATCTGACTTAAGACCATAAGAATAGTCCAGTATAGCATCAGCTGGGGTCATAACCACAGTCATTAATAAACCAAATGGGAAATTCAGACAAAATGTTACTCAGGAGCGTGGGGAGAATGTGGAACTCAATTCCACAGGGGAGGGAGACGCGAATCTCATGGCCCTAGAGTGTGGTGGATGACAAGATATTGAGTAAATTTAAGGAGGAGACAGACAGATTTTTAATTAATAATGGATTGAACGGTCATTGAGAGCAGGCTGAGAGGAGTTGAGGCTGAGATGAGTTTGGTCATGATCGCATCAATAGCAGAGAAGACTCAAGGGGCTGAATGGCCTCCTCCTGTTCTGATGTTCTTATGTTCAACGGAACATTTAAAGGGGGACACCATCAGTATATCGAGGAAATACAATGAAAGATTTTGCAACAAGAGTGAGAGGACAAAGAGTGGGAAAAGCCTCACATTGATGATACACACAGGTTGGAGAATTTGGGCTAAATGGTCTGTTTCTGTATTGTTCAACTGGAGTGTTGCCTGATTTCATGCCTGGCCTGATAGACAAGTATTTTGCTCATTTGGACTCTATTCTATCACATTCTCGAAAGCTAGTGGCTGATATGTCACAATAAGACAGGGAAGAGAACAGCTGACATTCCACATTCTCGAGAGGTGCAGGCAGTGGGGAATCATGTGGCCAGAAACTATTGGCTCCAGAAAGTAAACCCATCCAAAGCAACATGAGTTGTTAATGCTGGAAGCATTCTGATGAGCAAGAGATTAACTGACAAGCAAGTGTTTTTCTGTCCACTCAGTTTTTTTGGAAATATTCTAAGTTAGATGGCAGCATATTGATGATATTGACAACACCATTCAAGAAGCTCAACATCATTCTGAACGTGCAATCACTCAGCACCCCAACACCAAGGTAAACATTCCTCTCTCTCCATCACCAATGCTCAGCAGCAGTAGTGTGTACTATCCACAAGATGCACTGCAAAAATTCACCAAAGATCTTCAGGCAGCACCTTTCAAACCCATGCCCACTTCCATCTAGAAGGACAAGGGCAGCAGATACATGAGAACACCACCCCCTCCAGGTTCCCCTCCAAGCCACTCACCATCCTGACCTGAAAGTATATCACCTTCAGTTCCTTCACTGTCGCTGGGTCAAAATCCAAGAACTCCCTCCCTAAAGTCATTGTCGGTCTATCTCCAGAACAAGGATTGCAGCGGTTCAAGAAGGCAGCTCCCCATCACCTTCACAACTCGGTACGGGCTATAAATGGGCGGCACGGTGGCATTATGGGCGGCACGGTGGCACAGTGGTTAGCACTGCTGCCTCACAGCGCCAGAGACCCGGGTTCAATTCCCGCTTCAGGCGACTTACTGTGTGGAGTTTGCACGTTCTCCCCGTGTCTGCGTGGGTTTCCTCCGGGTGCTCCGGTTTCCTCCCACAGTCACAAAGATGTGCAGGGCCAGGTGAATTGGCCATGCTAAATTGCCCGTAGTGTTAGGTAAGGGGTAAATGTAGGGGTATGGGTGGGTTTCGCTTCGCCGGGTCGGTGTGGACTTGTTGGGCTGAAGGGCCTGTTTCCACACTGTAATCTAATCTAAAAAAAACGCTCACCCAGCCAACAATGCTCAAGTCCTAAAAGTAGATAATAGGAGCCATCAGATGGAGACGCTAATATTGGACTGGAGTGGACAAAGTTAAAAATCACACAACACCAGGTTATAGTCCAACAGATTTATTTACTATCTTTTACTGTCAATTCTGTGCGTTATGATTCTGTCCTTATAGCTACCCGACGAAGGAGCAGCGCTCTGAAAACTTGTACTTTCGAATAAACCTGTTGGACTATAACCTGGTGTTGTGTGATTTTTAACTAAATAATAAAAGGAAGAGCTGTTAGCGCACATCAGTTATCAGTGATAAATGAGCTGAGTGTTTCAGCCTGTGTATTGCTGCCCTCTACTAGCAGAAGACTGCATGAACACTTTATACGGTATAACTCCAACTGTCTTACTAAATGTTGAACAGTGTCAATGCTTTTCTTTTTGTTGTATTGTTACATCTTATTGAACCCTGAACAGCAGCTGATTAAGAAAAGTGCGCAGTCAATTTTACTGAGGCTTTGCCTTGCCAGTGGCATGGGGTCCAGGGGTTTATTCAACTGGTTTGCATAGCAGCGTGACACTAATGACAAGCTCAGTCTTTTCAGAAGGGTCACAGAACCTGAAACATTTACTTGGTTTCTCTCTCCACAGACGCTGCCAGACCAGCTGAATTTCTCCAGCACTTTCTGTTTTTGTTTCAGGTTCCCAGTGTCCAAACCTCTTTGTTCTTTGTTTAGGTTCAGTTTTTTTTTTTAACTTTTTGAGGTTGCAATGAAGGCCCAATCTTCTGAAGCTCACTGCACACTTGAGGAGTGCTGAACCTCCAGTTGGATTCACTGCCAGTTATTTCTGTCCAATGAGCAAGTAGCATCTGGGACGACAGCAGGGTTCAGTTTTGTTCCTTGTTTGTGAGTTTGAGAATCTAGACCCCGTATTAGATCGGGAAAGGCAGCAGAGACAACAATGTTGTGCTCAGCTCATCTCATGACTGATCCTTTCACTGGAATATTCCATCCATGTCCCAACAGAGAGTCCACATGTGAATCTGGATTGAGGAAAATTGAGCAGTTGTTATTGGTCAAAAAGAGCACAAAAAGATCTTCAAGCCCCTTCACAATCTTGTGTCACCTGAGCTGAATGGACTCTTGTGACTGGATGTCTCAGCACCGCCCCATTCACTCCTCTGGGTCATTGATCCTTCCCTGCTTCCTCCATGTCACTGACTCCATTCTCATCCTGAGGAAATGTTACAGTGTTAGATATTCCAACTTTCTTTGGAGATTTTAAACTGAGGGCCCTTTAGATGGGCCTCCAAAGATGCCATGGCACTATTTCAAGAAAGAAATGTTGTGGCTGTACAGGACATTGGTTAGGCCACTGTTGGAATATTGCGTGCGATTCTGGTCTCCTCCCTATCGGAAAGATGTTGTGAAACTTAAAAGGGTTCAGAAAGGATTTACAAGGATGTTGCCAGAGTTGGAGGGTTTGAGCTATAGGGAGAGGCTAAGCAGGCTAGGGCTGTTTTCCCTCGAGCGTCGGAGGCCGAGGGGTGACCTTATAGAGGTTTATAAAATCATGAGGGGCATGGATAGGACAAATAGACACAGTCTTTTCTCTGGGGTGGGGGAGTCCAGAACTAGAGGGCATAGGTTTAGAGTGAAATGGGAAAGATATAAAAGGGACCTAAGGGGCAACTTTTTTCACACAGAGGGTAGTACGTGTATGGAATGAGCTGCCAGAGGAAGTGGTGGAGGCTGGTACAATTGCAACATTTAAAAGGCATCTGGATGGGTATATGAATAGGAAGGGTTTGGAGGGATACGGGCCAAGTGCTGGCAAATGGGACTAGATTAGGTTGTGGTATCTGGTCAGCCTGGACAAGTTGGACTGAAGGATCTGTTTCCATGCTGTACATCTCTATGACTCTATAACTCACCAGGTGCCTGGTCACTACCCTGACCGAATGTGACATAAACGGATTACCTGTTTATTGCCATGTTGCTGTTTGAGAGAACATCAAGATTTCCCACATTCCTACACCATGAGTTGAATGGGAAAAGTGTGCATTAAGTCAGCATCGCTGTACATTTAAAAGACATTTGGACAGGTACATGGATCAGAAATGTTTAGAGGGATATAGGCCAAATGTAGGCCAATGGGACAAGTTCAGTTTAGGAAACCAGGTCAGCATGAATAAGTTGGGCTGAAGGGCCTGTTTCTGTGCTGTATAACTCTGTGACTCTATCAGCACCACTGTGAAGCAGACTGGGAGAGTGGGCGTAAATGGGACTCGGCACATAAAAAAGTAGACAATTTTTCTAGTCTATAGGCTCTGCTGACTGAAAGAGAGCCAACTGGAGTGGCAGTGGACCAGACTGAACCTCAACCAGAACTTCCAGAGGAGCCTGGATATAGGGAACGCATTGGATTTGAATTGGGAAAAAGGGAAGCTTATGGTAGGTACTGAATAGAATGTATAATATCCTTTTATTATCACATGTATTCCAGTACAGATGTACAGAGGTACTCTGAAACATTTTTACAATGGCTACCTTTGATGGCATCATCTTAGGTACAAGTACTGAGGTACAAATCTTACACAGTAAAATAATATAGTGTTTATAGTGTAAAAAAGAGTATAGATGAGCATGAAACAGTGAAAATGTCCAGAATGATAAGAAGTGACCGTAAGTACTTCAGTTCCAGTCGGTGTCTGCAGGCCCCGGAGCATGAGGGGGCTCATTACTCTGCCGCTCCAGGAATTGTCTCTAGACAGGGTGGGGCAGGGTGGGGGAGTGTGCAGGGAAGAAAAGCTACAAAGAGCAGAAAAAAAAGAAGGAAAAGGGAAAGGGACTGGCGAGCAGAGGAGCTCTGACTGGAGCATCCTTATCTGCTGCCATTTTGACACCAGACGGCACTGAGCACGAGAAGCCCCGGAAGAGTTTTTATAAAGTACAGATTTTGCACTGAAGAAAAAAATAGGAAAGTGAAGAGGGGCATGGCAAAGCAGGTAAAATAAAGGAAAATCCAATGTCATTTTATAAATATGTTAGAGGCAAGAGGATAAGCAGGAAAAGAGTAAGGCCCATTAGAGTCCTAGGTGGTAGACTATGGGTGGAACTGGAAGATATAGGAAAGATTTTAAATGAGTACTGTCTGTATTCACAATAAAAGAGAATGAAGCAGGTTTAGAAATCGAGGAGAGAACTGTGATACACTTGAACAGATTACAATTGAAAGGGAGGAGGTATTAATAGTTTCAACAGTTTAAAACTGAAAAATCTCCAAATTTAGATTAGAAATATCTAAGGCTGCTGTAGGAAAGGAGATTGCAGAGGCCCTGATATTAATTTTCAAATTATTTCTGGCCACAGGAGAAGTACCAGAGGATTAGAGGGCAGTTAATATGATACAATTATTCAAGAAAGCTGTCAGGGATAAACCAAGGCGCTACAAGCCAGTAAGTTGAATATCGGTGATTGGGAATTAACAAAAAATGTGGACAGAGTAAGCTTCCACTTGGTGAGGGTTAATCAAGAAGGGTCAGCAAATCTTTAGCAGGGGAATTTATGCCTGGCAGGTCTAATTCAATTCTTTAAGAAGGTGACTAGGTGTGTCGATGAGGGTAGAGCAGTGGATATAATCTACATAGATTTTTGTTTATTCTCTGATGGGGGTTAGATGTCACTGGCTGAACCAACATTTATTTCCTTGTTCTTAGATGCGCTTGAGAAAGTGATAGAACATAGAACTGTACAGCACTGGCCCATCATGTTGTGCTGAACATGACGCCAAATTAAACTATTCCCTTCTGCCTGCCCTTGGTCCATATTCCTCCATTCCTTGCACGTCCATGTGCTTATCAAAAAGTGCCTTAAATGCCCCTATTGCATCTGCCTCCCCCATCACCCCTGGCAGCACATTCCAAACTCATACCACTCTCTGTGTAAAACATTGGCCCCTCATGTCTCCTTTAAACTTTTCCCGTCTTACATTAAATGCATGCCCCTAGTTTTAGACATTTCAGCTCTTGGGAAAAAAAATTAGATTAGATTCCCTACAGTGTGGAAACAGGCCCTTCAGCCCCACACTGACGAGCACCCACCCAGACCCATTTTCTTCTGACTAATGCACCTAACACTATGGGCAATTTAGCATGGCCAATTCACCTGACCTGTGCATCTTTGGACCGTGGGAGGAAACTGGAGCACCCGGAGGAAACCCACACAGACACGGGGAGAATGTGCAAACTCCACACAGACAATCACCCGAGGCTGGAATCAAACTGGGTCCCTGGCGCTGTGAGGCAGCAGCGCTAACCACTGAGCCACCGTGCCACTCAATTCTGACTGTCAGCCCTATCTATGCATCTCAAAATTTTATAAACGTCTATTACATCTCCCCTCAGCCTCACACCAGAGAAAACAACCTGAGATTTTCTCGCCTCTCCTTATAGCTCATATTCTCTAATCGAGGCAGCAACATGGGAAACCTCTTCTGCACCTTCTCCAAAGCCTCCACATCCTTTGTGTAATGTGACAACCAGAATTGAACACAATACTCTAGTGTGGCCTAACGAAAGGCTTATAAAGCTGCAACATGACATCCTGTCTGTTGTACTCAATTCCCTCACCAATAAAGGTGAGAGCATGCCATATGTATTCTTTAGCAACCTATCTACTTTCATGGCCACTTTCAGAGAGCTATTGACTTGAATTTCAAGACTCCTTTGTACATTAATGCCATTAACTGTTTACTTTTCCTTAACATTTGATCTCCCAAAGTGTAGCACTTCAGAATTACCTGGATTAAACTCCATCTGCCATTTCTCTGCCCATATCTGCAATCGATCTATATCCTGCTATATATTTTGACAACCTTCTACATTATCCACAGCTCCACCAATATTTGTATCATCTGCAAACTTACTAATTCCACCCATCTACATTTTCATCCAAATCATTTATCTATATATCACAACCAGCAGAGGTCCCAGAACAGATCCAGAAAAACACCCTTACATCGGTACCCTCTGCCTTCTATGGGCAAATAATTCTGAATCCAAGCGGCTAAGTCACCGTGGATCCCGTGCATCTTAATTTTCTGGATGAGCCGACTTTGAGACACCTTGTTGAAAGCCTTACTAAAATCCATGTGGACAATATCCACTGCTCCACCTTCATCAATCATCTTTGTTATCTCCTCAATAAATTCAATCAAGTTGGTAAGACATGACTTGCCTTGCACAAAGCCATGCTGACTGTCCCTAAATAGGCCATCCTTTTCCAAATGCGTGTAAATCCTATCCCAAGCGATTGTCTCCAATAATTTCCCAACGCTGATTTGAGGCTCACCGGTCTATCGTTTCCTGGATTATCCCGATTTCCCTTATTGAACAGAGGAACAACATTAGCTACTTGCCCATCCTCTGGGAGCTCTCTTGTGGACAGTGAGGATGGAGATAGTGAGCTACCGTCTTGAACCACTGCAGTCTGCATGCTATATGTAAACCCACAATGCCATTAGAGAGGGAGTTCAAGGACTTTGACCCAGTGACAATGAAGGGACAGTGATATATTTCCAAGCCAGGATGGTGAGTGACTTAGAGGGGAACTTGCAGGGGGTGGTGTTACTAAGTATCTGCTTTTCTTGTCCCTCTAAATTGAGCTGGTTGTGGGTTTGGAAGGTGCTGTCTAAGGATCTTTGGTGTGTGACTGCAGTGGAGACTTCAGTCAGGCATTTGACTAAGTCTCACATGTGAGACTGGCCAAAAAGCTCAGAAAGCTGGGATCCAGGGCGATTTGGCAAATCAGAACCAAACTTGGCAAATAGCAGGTGACAGAGGCTGATGGTTAAAGTTGTCTTTGTGATTGGAATTCTGTGTCCAGTGGCCTGTGGCCATGCCACCAGCGAGGTCCCTTGCTGTCTGTTGTGTACATTAATGATCTAGACCTGAACGTAGGAGGTATGAACAGTAAATTCTCAGATGCCATTAAAGCTGGTGGTGTGGTAAAGAGTAAAGTGGAACCTGTTAGACTCCAGGAGGATATTAATGGGCTGAAAAGTGGCAAATGGAATTTAATCCAGAAAAGTATGAGGTGATGCATTTTGATGGGATTAATAAGGCAAATGTGTACCTGATGGCTATTAGGACCCTGGGAAGTGCGGAGAGTCAGAGAGAGATCTTGGTGTGTATGTCCATAGATCCTTTAAAGGCAGCAGGACAGAGGGATTGAGTGGTGAAGAAAGCTTAAGGGATGGTAGCCTTTATTCATCAAGGCATTGTATACCATAGCACAGAGGTAATGGTGGAGCTACTGTGTCAGTACTGTGTTAGTGGGCGGCACGGTGGCACAGTGGTTAGCACTGCTGCCTCACAGCGCCTGAGACCCGGGTTCAATTCCCGCCTCAGGCGACTGACTGTGTGGAGTTTGCACGTTCTCCCCGTGTCTGTGTGGGTTTCCTCCGGGTGCTCCAGTTTCCTCCCACAGTCCAAAAGATGTGCAGGGTCAGGTGAATTGGCCATGCTAAATTGCCCGTAGTGTTAGGTAAGGGGTAAATGTACGGGAATGGGTGGGTTACGCTTCGGCGGGTCGGTGTGGACTTGTTGGGCCGAAGGGCCTGTTTCCACACTGTAATGTAGTCTAAAATCTAAAGTAATAATACACAGCTCAAAAATGTGTGAGTATATTTAACCATCTATTATTTTATCACAGAGTCTTCAGCACGGTAACAGATACTTCAGCCCAACTTGTCCAGCTCAACAGTTTGTGTGTTTCGAAATTTGTATTTGACTGAGTCCTCAGTCATCTATCAATGTGTGTTTATAGCCCTGTATCTGTCAGGCTGTGTTTATAGCCCTGTATCTGTCAGTGTGTGTTTATAGCCCTGTATCTGTCAGTGTGTGTTTATAGCCCTGCATCTGTCAGTGTGTGTTTATAGCCCTGTATCTGTCAGTGTGTGTTTATAGCCCTGTATCTGTCAGTGTGTGTTTATAGCCCTGCATCTGTCAGTGTGTGTTTATAGCCCTGTATCTGTCAGTCTGTGTTTATAGCCCTCTATCTGTCAGGCTGTGTTTATAGCCCTGTATCTGTCAGGCTGTGTTTATAGCCCTGTGTCTGTCAGGCTGTGTTTATAGCCCTGTATCTGTCAGTGTGTGTTTATAGCCCTGTATCTGTCAGTGTGTGTTTATAGCCCTGTATCTGTCAGTCTGTGTTTATAGCCCTGTATCTGTCAGGCTGTGTTTATAGCCCTATATCTGTCAGTCTGAGTTTACAGCCCTCTATCTGTCAGGCTGTGTTTATAGCCCTGTATCTGTCAGTCTGTGTTTATAACCCTGTATCTGTCAGTCTGTGTTTATAGCCCTATATCTGTCAGTCTGAGTTTACAGCCCTCTATCTGTCAGGCTGTGTTTATAGCCCTGTATCTGTCAGTCTGTGTTTATAACCCTGTATCTGTCAGTCTGTGTTTAAAGCCCTGTATCTATCAGTCTGTGATTACAGCCCTGTATCTGTTAGTCTGTGATTACAGCCCTGTATCTGTCAGTCTGTGATTACAGCCCTGTATCTGTTAGTCTGTGTTTCTAGCCATGTATCTGTCGGTGTGTTTTTACAGTTTTGCATGTCAGTCTGTGTTTACAGCATGTATCTGTCAGTCTATGTTTACAGCCCTGTATCTGTCAGTCTGTGATTACAGCCCTGTATCTGTCAGTCTGTGTTTACAGTTCTGTATCTGTCAGTCTGTGTTTATATCCCTGTATCTGTCAGTCTGTGTTTATAGTTCTGTATCTGTCAGTCTGTGTTTATAGCTGAAAATGTGTTGCTGGAAAAGCGCAGCAGGTCAGGCAGCATCCAAGGAGCAGGAGAATCGACGTTTCGGGCATGAGCCCTGTGAGTACAGCCCTGCGTTTGTTAGTCTGTGTTTATATCCCTGTATCTGTCAGTTTCTGTTTATAGTCCCGTATCCATCACTGTATCTGTCAGTCTGTGATCACAGCCCTGTATCTGTCAGTCTGTATTTATATCCCTTTATCTGTCAGTCTGTGATTACAGCCCTATGTCTGTTAGTCTGTGTTTATAGCCCTATATCTGTCAGTGTGTATTTATAACCCTGTATCTGTCAGTCTGTGTTCACAGCCCTGTATCTGTCAATCTGTGTTGAAAGCCATGTATCTGTCGGTGTGTATTTACAGTTCTGCAGCTGTCAGTCTGTGTTTATAGCCCGATATCTGTCAGTCTGTGATCACAGCCTTGTTTCTGTCAGTCTGTGTTTACAGTTCTGTATCTGTCAGTCTGTGTTTCTAGCCCTGTATCTGTCAGTCTGTGATCAGAGACCTGAAGCTGTCAGTTTGATGAAGGGCTTTTGCCCGAAACGTCGATTTTGCTGAAGCTCCTCGGATGCTGCCTGAACTGCTGTGCTCTTCCAGCACCATTGATCCAGAGTCTGTGTTTATTGCCCTGACCTGTCAGTCTGTGTTTACCTTTCCGTATCTGTCAGTCTATGTTTATTGCCTTGAATTTGTCAGTCTGTGATTACAGCCCTGTATCTGTTAGTCTGTGTTTATAGCCCTGTATCTATCAGTCTGTGATCACCGCCCTGTATCTGTCAGTCTGTGTTTATATCCCTGTATCTGTCAGTGTGTGTTAATAGCCTTATATCTGTCAGTCTGTGATCACAGCCCTGTAACTGTCAGTCTGTGTTTATAGCCCTGTATCTATCAGTCTGTGTTTACAGTTCTGTATCTGTCGGTGTGTTTTTACAGTTCTGCACCTGTCAGTCTGTGTTTACAGTCCTGTATCTGTCAGTCTGTGATTACAGACCTGTATGTATCAGTCTGAGTTTATAGCCCTGTATCTATTACTCTGTGATCACAGCCCTGTATCTGTCAGTCTGTGATCACAGCCCTGTATATGTCAGTCTGTGATTACAGCCCTGTATCTATCAGTCTGTATTTATAGCCCAGTATCCATCAGTCTGTGTTTATAGCCCTGTATCTATTAGTCTGTGTTTATAGCCCTGTATCTATCAGTCTGTGATTACAGCCCTGTATCTATCAGTCTGTATTTATAGCCCTGTATCCATCAGTCTGTGTTTATAGCCCTGTATCTGTCAGTCTGTGATTACAGCCCTGTATCTGTTTATCTGTGATTATATCCCTGTATCTGTCAGTGTGTGTTTAGCCCCGTATCTGTTAGTCTGTGATCACATCCCTGTATCTATCAGTCTGTGATTACTACCCTGTATCTATCAG
Source organism: Chiloscyllium plagiosum (assembly GCF_037043375.1). NCBI lineage: Eukaryota > Metazoa > Chordata > Chondrichthyes > Orectolobiformes > Hemiscylliidae > Chiloscyllium > Chiloscyllium plagiosum. The sequence goes on along the minus strand of NW_028270164.1, from coordinate 2,677,666 downwards.
TCTGTATTTATAGCCCTGTATCCATCAGTCTGTGTTTATAGCCCTGTATCTATTAGTCTCTGATTATATCCCTGTATCTGTCACTGTGTGTTTATAGCCCTGTATCTGTCAGTCTGTGATCACAGCCCTGTATCTATCAATCTGTATTTACAGTCCTGTATCTGTCAGTCTGTGATTACAGATCTGTATCTATTAGTGTGTGTTTATAGCCCTGTATCTATCAGTCTGTGATCACAGCCCTGTATCTATCAGTCTGTGATTACTGCCCTGTATCTGTCAGTCTGTTATCACAGCCCTGTATTGTCAGTCTGTGTTTATAGCCCTGTATCTGTCAGTCTGTGATCACAGCCCTGTATCTGACAGTCTGTTTATATAGCCCTGTATCTGTGAGTCTGTGTTTACAGCCCTGTATCTGTCAGTCTGTATTCATATCCCTGTATCTGTCAGTCTGTGATTACAGCCCTGTATCTGTTAGTCTGTGTTTATAGTCCTATATCTGTCAGTGTGTATTTATAGGAGAAAGTGAGGTCTGCAGATGCTGGAGATCAAAGTTGAAACTTTATTGCTGGAACAGCACAGCAGGTCAGGCAGCATCCAGGGAACAGGAGATTCGACGTTTCGGGCACAGGCCCTTCTTCAGGAAGGAGGGCCTGAAGAAGGGCCTGTGCCCGAAACGTCGAATCTCCTGTTCCATGGATGCTGCCTGACCTGCTGTGCTGTTCCAGCAATAAAGTTTCAAGTGTGTATTTATAACCGTGTATCTGTCAGTCTGTGTTCACTCCCTGTATCTGTCCATCTGTGATCACAGCCCTGTATCTGCTGGTGTGTATTTACAGTTCTGCATCTGTCAGTCTGTGTTTATAGCCCTGTAACTATTAGTCTGTGTTTATAGCCCTGTACCTGTCAGTCTGTGATTACAGCCCTGTATCTATCAGTCTGTATTTATAGCCCTGTATCTATCAGTCTGTGTTTATAGCCCTGTATCTGTCAGGCTGTGTTCACAGCCCAGTTTTCTTTTAGTCTGTGTTTATAGCCCTGTATCTGTCAGTCTGTGTTTACAGTTCTGTATCTGACAGTCTGTGTTTACAGTTCTGTATCTGTCAGTCTGTGATCACAGCCCTATATCTGTCAGTCTGTGTTTACAGCCCTGTATCTGTCAGTCTGTGTTTACATTTCCGTATCTGTTAGTCTGTTTTTATTGCCCTGTATCTGTAAGTCTGTGATCACAGCCCTGTATCTGTCAGTCTGTGTTTATATCCCTGTATCTGTCAGTCTGTGTTTACAGCCCTGTATGTTTCAGTCTGTGTTTACAGCCCTGTATGTTTCAGTCTGTGTCAGTCTGTGTTTATAGCCCTGTATCTGTCCGTTTTTGTTTATAGCCCGGTATCCTTCAGTCTGTGTTTATATCCCTGTATCTGTCAGTCTGTGATTACAGCCCTGAACCTGTTAGTCTGTGATCACAGCCCTGTATCTATCAGTCTGTGTTTACAGTTCTGTATTTGTCGGTGTGTTTTTACAGTTCTGCACCTGTCAGTCTGTGTTTACAGTCCTGTATCTGTCAGTCTGTGTTTATAGTTCTGTAACTGTCAGTCTGTGTTTACACTTCTGTACCTGTCAGTCTGTGATTACAGACCTGTATCTAAATTCTGTGTTTATAACCCTGTATCTATCAGTCTGTGTTTATAGCCCTGTATCTATCAGTCTGTGTTTATAGCCCTGTTTCTGTCAGTCTGTGTTTACAGTTCTGTACCTGACAGTCTGTGTTTACAGTTCTGTATCTGTCAGTCTGTGATCACAGCTCTATATCTGTCAGTCTGTGTTTACAGCCCTGTATCTGACAGTCTGTGTTTACATTTCCGTATCTGTTAGTCTGTTTTTGTTGCCCTGTATCTATCAGTCTGTGATCACAGCCCTGTATCTGTCAGTCTGTGTTTATATCCCTGTATCTGTCAGTCTGTGTTTACAGCCCTGTATGTTTCAGTCTGTGTTTATAGCCCTGTAACTGTCAGTCTGTGTTTATAGACTTGTATCTATCAGTCTGTGTTTACAGTTCTGTATCTGTCGGTGTGTTTTTACAGTTCTCTACCTGTCAGTCTGTGATTGCAGATCTGTATCTATCAGTCTGTGCTTACAGCCCTGTACCTTTCAGTCTGTGATCACAGCCCTGTATCTGTTAGTCTGTGTTTATAGCCCTGTATCTATCAGTCAGTGTTTATAGCACTGTATCTGTCAGTCTGTGATCACAGCCCTGTTTCTATCAGTCTGTATTTACAGCCCTGTATCTGTCAGTCTGTGATTTCAGACCAGTATGTATCAGTCTGTGTTTATAGCCCTGTATCTATCACTCTGTGATTACAGCCCTATATCTATCAGTCTGTATTTATAGCCCTGTATCCATCAGTCTGTGTTTATAGCCCTGTTTCTATTAGTCTGTGTTTATAGCCCTGTACCTGTCAGTCTGTGATTACAGACCTGTATCTACCAGTCTGTGTTTATAGCCCTGTATCTATCAGTCTGTGTTTACAGCCCTGTATCGTTCAGTCTGTGATCACAGCCCTGTATCTGTTAGTCTGTGTTTATAGCCCTGTATCTACCAGTCTGTGTTTATAGCCATGTATCTGTCAGTCTGTGATCACAGCCCTGTGTCTTTCAGTCTGTACTTATAGCCCTGTATCTGTCAGTCTGTGATCACAGCCCTGTATCTATCAGTCTGTGTTTATAGCCCTGTATCTGTCAGTCTGTGATTATATCCCTGTATCTGTCAGTGTGTGTTTATAGCCCTGTATCTGTTAGACTGTGATCAGAGCCCTGTATCTATCAGTCTGTAGTTACAGTCCTGTATCTGTCAGTCTGTGATTACAGATCTGTATGTATCAGTCTGTGTTTATAGCCCTGTATGTATCACTCTGTGATCACAGCCCTGTATCTATCACTCTGTATTTATAGCCCTGTATCCATCAGTCTGTGTTTATAGCCCTGTATCTATTAGTCTGTGTTTATAGCCCTGTATCTGACAGTCTGTTTTTATAGCCCTGTATCTGTCAGTCTGTATTTATATCCCTGTATCTGTCAATCTGTGATTACAGCCCTGTATCTGTTGGTGTGCATTTACAGTTCTGCATCTGTCAGTCTGTGTTTATAGCCTTGTAGCTGTCAGTCTGTGATCACAGCCCTGTATCTGTCAGTCTGTGATCACAGCCCTGTATCTATCACTCTGTATTTATAGCCCTGTATCCATCAGTCTGTGTTTATAGCCCTGTATCTATTAGTCTGTGTTTATAGCCCTGTATCTGACAGTCTGTTTTTATAGCCCTGTATCTGTCAGTCTGTATTTATATCCCTGTATCTGTCAATCTGTGATTACAGCCCTGTATCTGTTGGTGTGCATTTACAGTTCTGCATCTGTCAGTCTGTGTTTATAGCCTTGTAGCTGTCAGTCTGTGATCACAGCCCTGTATCTGTCAGTCTGTGATCACAGCCCTGTATCTGTCAGTTTGTGTTTATAGCCCTGTATCCATCAGACTGTGTTTAGAGCCCGATATCTGTCAGTCTGTGATCACAGCCCTGTATCTGTCAGTCTGTGATCACAGCACTGTATCTGTCAGTTTGTGTTTATAGTCCTGTATCCATCAGACTGTGTTTAGAGCCCGATATCTGTCAGTCTGTGATCACAGCCTTGTATCTGTCAGTCTGTGTTTACAGTTCTGAATCTGTCAATCTGTGTTTCTAGCCCTGTATCTGTCAGTCTGTGATCAGAGACCTGTAGCTGTCAGTCTGTGTTTATAGCCCTGTATCTATCAGTCTGTGTTTACAGCCCTGTATCTGTCAGTCTGTGTTTACAGTTCTGTATCTGTCAGTCTGTGATCACAGCCCTATATCTGTCAGTCTGTGTTCACAGCCCTGTATCTGTCAGTCTGTGTTTACATTTCCGTATCTGTCAGTTTGTGTTTATAGCCCTGTATCTATCAGTCTGTGATCACAGCCCTCTATCTGTCAGTCTGTGTTTATATTCCTGTATCTGTCAGTGTGTGTTTATAGCCCTGTATCTGTCAATCTGTGAAAACAGCCCTGTATCTGTCAGTCTGTGATTACAGCCCTGTATCTATCAGTCTGTGTTTATAGCCCTGTATCTGTTAGTCTGTGATCACAGCCCTGTTTCTATCCGTCTGTATTTACAGTCCTGTATCTGTCAGTCTGTGTTTACATTTCAGTATCTGTTACTCTGTGTTTATAGCCCTGTATCTATCTGTCTGTGATTACAGATCTGTATCTATCAGTCTGTGTTTATAGCCCTGTATCTATCACTCGGTGATCACAGCCCTGTATCTGTCAGTCTATGATCACAGCCCTGTATCTGTCAGTTTGTGATTACAGACCTGTATATATTAGTCTGTGTTTATAGCCATGTATCTATCACTCTGTGTTCACAGCCCTGTATCTGTCAGTCTGTGATCACAGCCCTGTATATGTCAGTCTGTGTTTATATCCCTGTATCTGTCAGTGTGTGTTAATAGCCCTTTATCTGTCAGTCTGTGATCATAGCCCTGTAACTGTCAGTCAGTGTTTATAGCCCTGTATCTATCAGTCTGTGTTTACAGATGTGTATCTGTCGGTGTGTTTTTACAGTTCTGCACCTGTCAGTCTGTGTTTACAGTTCTGTATCTGTCAGTCTGTGATTGCAGACCTGTATCTACCAGTCTGTGTTTATAGCTCTGTATCTGTCAGTCTGTGATTACAGCCCTGTTTCTATCGGTCTGTATTTACAGCCCTGTATCTGTCAGTCTGTGATCACAGCCGTGTATCTGTCAGTGTGTGATTACAGACCTGTATATATTAGTCTGTGTTTATAGCCATGTATCCATCACTCTGTGTTCACAGCCCTGTATCTGTCAGTCTGTGATCACAGCCCTGTATATGTCAGTCTGTGATTTCAGCCCTGTATCTATCAGTCTGTATTTATAGCCCTGTATCCATCAGTCTGTGTTTATAGCCCTGTATCTATTAGTCTGTGTTTATAGCCATGTATCCATCACTCTGTGTTCACAGCCCTGTATCTGTCAGTCTGTGATCACAGCCCTGTATATGTCAGTCTGTGATTTCAGCCCTGTATCTATCAGTCTGTATTTATAGCCCTGTATCCATCAGTCTGTGTTTATAGCCCTGTATCTATTAGTCTGTGTTTATAGCCCTGTATCTGACAGTCTGTGATTACAGCCCTGTATCTGTCAGTCTGTGTTTATATCCCTGTATCTATCAATCTGTGATTACAGCCCTATTTCTGTTGGTGTGCATTTACAGTTCTGCATCTGTCAGTCTGTGTTTATAGCCTTGTAGCTGTCAGTCTGTGATCACAGCCCTGTATCTATCAGTCTGTGTTTATAGCCCTGTATCTGTCAGTCTGTGATTACAGCCCTGTTTCTATCGGTCTGTATTTACAGCCCTGTATCTGTCAGTATGTGATCACAGCCGTGTATCTGTCAGTCTGTGATTACAGACCTGTATATATTAGTCTGTGTTTATAGCCATGTATCTATCACTCTGTGTTCACAGCCCTGTATCTGTCAGTCTGTGATCACAGCCCTGTATATGTCAGTCTGTGATTACAGCCCTGTATCTATCAGTCTGTATTTATAGCCCTGTATCCATCACTCTGTGTTTATAGCCCTGTATCCATCACTCTGTGTTTATAGCCCTGTATCTATTAGTCTGTGTTTATAGCCCTGTATCTGACAGTCTGTTTTTATAGCCCTGTATCTGTCAGTCTGTGTTTACAGCCCTGTATCTATTAGTCTGTGTTTATAGCCCTGTACCTGTCAGTCTGTGATTACAGACCTGTATCTACCAGTCTGTGTTTATAGCCCTGTATCTATCAGTCTGTGTTTACAGCCCTGTATCTTTCAGTCTGTGATCACAGCCCTGTATCTGTTAGTCTGTGTTTATAGCCCTGTATCTACCAGTCTGTGTTTATAGCCCTGTATCTGTCAGTCTGTGATCACAGCCCTGTATCTACCTGTCTGTATTTACAGCCCTGTATCTGTCAGTCTGTGATCACCGCCCTGTATCTGTCAGTCTGTGTTTACAGACCTGTATGTATCAGTCTGTGTTTATAACCCTGTATCTATCACTCTGTGATCACAGCCCTGTATCTGTCAGTCTGTGATCACAGCCCTGTATCTATCAGTCTGTATTTATAGCCCTGTATCCATCAGTCTGTGTTTATAGCCCTGTATCTATTAGTCTGTGTTTATAGCCCTGTATCTGTCAGTCTGTGATTATATCCCTGTATCTGTCAGTGTGTGTTTATAGCCCTGTATCTCTTAGATTGTGATCACAGCCCTGTATCTATCAGTCTGTATTTTTAGTCCTGTATTTGTCAGTCTGTGATTACAGATCTGTATGTATCAGTCTGTGCTTATAGCCCTGTATCTATCACTCTGTGATCACAGCTCTGTATATGTCAGTCTGTGATTACAGCCCTGTATCCATCAGTCTGTGTTTATAGCCCTGTATCTATTCGTCTGTGCTTTTGCCCTGTATCTGACAGTCTGTTTTTATAGCCCTGTATCTGTCAGTTTGTGTTTACAGCCCTGTATCTGTCAGTCTGTATTTATATCCCTGTATCTGTCAGTCTGTGATTACAGCCCTGTATCTGTCAGTCTGTGTTTATAGCCCTGTGTCTGTCAATCTGTGATTACAGCCCTGTATCTGTTGGTGTGCATTTACAGTTCTGCATCTGTCAGTCTGTGTTTATAGCCTTGTAGCTGTCAGTCTGTGATCACAGCCCTGTATCTGTCAGTCTGTGATCACAGCCCTGTATCTGTCAGTTTGTGTTTATAGTCCTGTATCCATCAGACTGTGTTTAGAGCCCGATATCTGTCAGTCTGTGATCACAGCCTTGTATCTGTCAGTCTGTGTTTACAGTTCTGAATCTGTCAATCTGTGTTTACAGTTCTGTATCTGTCAGTCTGTGATCACAGCCCTATATCTGTCAGTCTGTGTTTACAGCCCTGTATCTGTCAGTCTGTGTTTATAGCCGTGTATCTATCAGTCTGTGATCACAGCCCTGTATCTGTCAGTCTGTGTTTATATTCCTGTATCTGTCAGTGTGTGTTGAGAGCCCTTTATCTGTCAATCTGTAATAACAGCCCTGTATCTGTCAGTCTGTGATTACAGCCCTGTATCTATCAGTCTGTGTTTATAGCCCTGTATCTGTTAGTCTGTGATCACAGCCCTGTTTCTATCCGTCTGTATTTACAGCCCTGTATCTGTCATCTGTGTTTACATTTCTGTATCTGTTACTCTGTGTTTATAGACCTGTATCTATCAGTCTGTGAATATAGATCTGTATCTATCAGTCTGTGTTTATAGCCCTGTATCTATCACTCTGTGATCACAGCCCTGTATCTGTCAGTCTATGATCACAGCCCTGTATCTGTCAGTTTGTGGTTACAGCCCTGTATCTATCAGTCTGTGTTTATAGCCCTGTATCTGTCAGTCTGTGATTACAGCTCTGTTTCTATCGGTCTGTATTTACAGCCCTGTATCTGTCAGTCTGTGATCACAGCCGTGTATCTGTCAGTCTGTGATTACAGACCTATATATATTAGTCTGTGTTTATAGCCCTGTATCCATCAGTCTGTGTTTATAGCCCTGTATCTATCAGTCTGTGTTTATAGCCCTGTATCTGCCAGTCTGTGATTACAGCCCTGTATCTGTTGTCTGTGATTATATCCCTGTGTCTGTCAGTGTGTGTTTATAGCCCTGTATCTGTTAGTCTGTGATCACAGGCCTGTATCTATCAGTCTGTATCTTCAGTCCTGTATCTGTCAGTCTGTGATTACAGATCTGTATCGTCAGTCTGTGTTTATAGCCCTGTATCTGTCAGTCTGTGATCACAGCCCTGTATCTGTCAGTCTGTTTTTATAGCCCTGTATCTGTCAGTCTGTGATTACAGCCCTGTATCTTTAGTCTGTGTTTATAGCCCTATGTCTGTCTGTGCGTATTTATAACCTTGTATCTGTCAGTCTGTGTTCACAGCCCTATATCTGTCAATCTGTGATTACAGCCCTGTATCTGTCGGTGTGTATTTACAGTTCTGCATCTGTCAGTCTGTGTTTATAGCCCTGTATCTGTCAGACTGTGATCACAGCCCTGTATCTGTCAGTCTGTGTTTATATCCCTGTGTCTGTCAGTTTGTGTTTATAGCCCTGTATCCATCAGATTGCGTTTACAGCCCTGTATCTGTCCGTCTGTGTTTACATTTCCGTATCTGTCAGTCTGTGTTTATAGCCCTGTATCTATCACTCTGTGATCACAGCCCTGTATCTGTCAGTCTGTGTTTATATTCCTGTATCTGTCAGTCTGTGTTTATAGCCCTGTATCTGTTAGTCTGTGTTTATAGCCCTGTATCTGTCAGTCTGTGATCACAGCCTTGTATCTGTCAGTCTGTGTTTACAGTTCTGAATCCGTCAATCTATGTTTCTAGCCCTGTATCTGTTAGTCTGTGATCAGAGACCTGTAGCTGTCAGTCTGTGTTTATAGCCCTGTACCTATCAGTCTGTGTTTACAGCCCTGTATCTGTCAGTCTGTGTTTACAGTTCTGTATCTGTCAGTCTGTGTTTACAGTTCTGTATCTGTCAGTCTGTGATCACAGCCCTATATCTGTCAGTCTGTGTTTACAGCCCTGTATCCGTCAGTCTGTGTTTATATTCCTGTATCTGTCAGTGTGTGTTTATAGCCCTGCATCTGTCAATCTGTAAAAACAGCCCTGGATCTGTCAGTCTGTGATTACAGCCCTGTATCTGCTCAGTCTGTGTTTATAGCCCTGTATCTGTTAGTCTGTGATCACAGCCCTGTTTCTATCCGTCTGTATTTACAGCCCTGTATCTGTCATCTGTGTTTACATTTCTGTATCTGTTACTCTGTGATTATAGACCTGTATCTATCAGTCTGTGATTACAGCCCTGTATCTGTCAGTCTGTTATCACAGCCCTGTATTGTCAGTCTGTGTTTACAGCCCTGTATCTGTCAGTCTGTGATCACAGCCCTGTATCTGTCAGTCTGTCATTACAGCCCTGTATCTGTTGGTGTGTATTTACAGTTCTGCATCTGTCAGTCTGTGTTTATAGCCCTGTATCTGTCAGTGTGTGTTTATAGCCCTGTATCTATCAGTCTGTGTTTACAGTTCTGTATCTGTCGGTGTGATTTTACAGTTCTGCATCTGTCAGGCTGTGTTTATAGCCCAGTATCTGTCATGTCTGTGTTTACAGTTCTGTATCTGTCAGTCTGTGATCACAGCCCTATATCTGTCAGTCTGTGTTTACAGCCCTGTATCTGTCAGTCTGTGTTTACATTTCCGTATCTGTCAGTCTGTGTTTATATTCCTGTATCTGTCAGAGTGTGTTTATAGCACTGTATCTGCCAATCTGTGATTACAGCCCTGTATCAGTCAGTCTGTGATCACAGCCCTGTATCTATCAGTCTGTATTTTTAGTCCTGTATTTGTCAGTCTGTGATTACAGATCTGTATGTATCAGTCTGTGCTTATAGCCCTGTATCTATCACTCTGTGATCACAGCTCTGTATATGTCAGTCTGTGATTACAGCCCTGTATCCATCAGTCTGTGTTTATAGCCCTGTATCTATTCGTCTGTGCTTTTGCCCTGTATCTGACAGTCTGTTTTTATAGCCCTGTATCTGTCAGTTTGTGTTTACAGCCCTGTATCTGTCAGTCTGTATTTATATCCCTGTATCTGTCAGTCTGTGATTACAGCCCTGTATCTGTCAGTCTGTGTTTATAGCCCTGTGTCTGTCAATCTGTGATTACAGCCCTGTATCTGTTGGTGTGCATTTACAGTTCTGCATCTGTCAGTCTGTGTTTATAGCCTTGTAGCTGTCAGTCTGTGATCACAGCCCTGTATCTGTCAGTCTGTGATCACAGCCCTGTATCTGTCAGTTTGTGTTTATAGTCCTGTATCCATCAGACTGTGTTTAGAGCCCGATATCTGTCAGTCTGTGATCACAGCCTTGTATCTGTCAGTCTGTGTTTACAGTTCTGAATCTGTCAATCTGTGTTTACAGTTCTGTATCTGTCAGTCTGTGATCACAGCCCTATATCTGTCAGTCTGTGTTTACAGCCCTGTATCTGTCAGTCTGTGTTTATAGCCGTGTATCTATCAGTCTGTGATCACAGCCCTGTATCTGTCAGTCTGTGTTTATATTCCTGTATCTGTCAGTGTGTGTTGAGAGCCCTTTATCTGTCAATCTGTAATAACAGCCCTGTATCTGTCAGTCTGTGATTACAGCCCTGTATCTATCAGTCTGTGTTTATAGCCCTGTATCTGTTAGTCTGTGATCACAGCCCTGTTTCTATCCGTCTGTATTTACAGCCCTGTATCTGTCATCTGTGTTTACATTTCTGTATCTGTTACTCTGTGTTTATAGACCTGTATCTATCAGTCTGTGAATATAGATCTGTATCTATCAGTCTGTGTTTATAGCCCTGTATCTATCACTCTGTGATCACAGCCCTGTATCTGTCAGTCTATGATCACAGCCCTGTATCTGTCAGTTTGTGGTTACAGCCCTGTATCTATCAGTCTGTGTTTATAGCCCTGTATCTGTCAGTCTGTGATTACAGCTCTGTTTCTATCGGTCTGTATTTACAGCCCTGTATCTGTCAGTCTGTGATCACAGCCGTGTATCTGTCAGTCTGTGATTACAGACCTATATATATTAGTCTGTGTTTATAGCCCTGTATCCATCAGTCTGTGTTTATAGCCCTGTATCTATCAGTCTGTGTTTATAGCCCTGTATCTGCCAGTCTGTGATTACAGCCCTGTATCTGTTGTCTGTGATTATATCCCTGTGTCTGTCAGTGTGTGTTTATAGCCCTGTAACTGTTAGTCTGTGATCACAGGCCTGTATCTATCAGTCTGTATCTTCAGTCCTGTATCTGTCAGTCTGTGATTACAGATCTGTATCGTCAGTCTGTGTTTATAGCCCTGTATCTGTCAGTCTGTGATCACAGCCCTGTATCTGTCAGTCTGTTTTTATAGCCCTGTATCTGTCAGTCTGTGATTACAGCCCTGTATCTCTTAGTCTGTGTTTATAGCCCTATGTCTGTCTGTGCGTATTTATAACCTTGTATCTGTCAGTCTGTGTTCACAGCCCTATATCTGTCAATCTGTGATTACAGCCCTGTATCTGTCGGTGTGTATTTACAGTTCTGCATCTGTCAGTCTGTGTTTATAGCCCTGTATCTGTCAGACTGTGATCACAGCCCTGTATCTGTCAGTCTGTGTTTATATCCCTGTGTCTGTCAGTTTGTGTTTATAGCCCTGTATCCATCAGATTGCGTTTACAGCCCTGTATCTGTCCGTCTGTGTTTACATTTCCGTATCTGTCAGTCTGTGTTTATAGCCCTGTATCTATCACTCTGTGATCACAGCCCTGTATCTGTCAGTCTGTGTTTATATTCCTGTATCTGTCAGTCTGTGTTTATAGCCCTGTATCTGTTAGTCTGTGTTTATAGCCCTGTATCTGTCAGTCTGTGATCACAGCCTTGTATCTGTCAGTCTGTGTTTACAGTTCTGAATCCGTCAATCTATGTTTCTAGCCCTGTATCTGTTAGTCTGTGATCAGAGACCTGTAGCTGTCAGTCTGTGTTTATAGCCCTGTACCTATCAGTCTGTGTTTACAGCCCTGTATCTGTCAGTCTGTGTTTACAGTTCTGTATCTGTCAGTCTGTGTTTACAGTTCTGTATCTGTCAGTCTGTGATCACAGCCCTATATCTGTCAGTCTGTGTTTACAGCCCTGTATCCGTCAGTCTGTGTTTATATTCCTGTATCTGTCAGTGTGTGTTTATAGCCCTGCATCTGTCAATCTGTAAAAACAGCCCTGGATCTGTCAGTCTGTGATTACAGCCCTGTATCTGCTCAGTCTGTGTTTATAGCCCTGTATCTGTTAGTCTGTGATCACAGCCCTGTTTCTATCCGTCTGTATTTACAGCCCTGTATCTGTCATCTGTGTTTACATTTCTGTATCTGTTACTCTGTGATTATAGACCTGTATCTATCAGTCTGTGATTACAGCCCTGTATCTGTCAGTCTGTTATCACAGCCCTGTATTGTCAGTCTGTGTTTACAGCCCTGTATCTGTCAGTCTGTGATCACAGCCCTGTATCTGTCAGTCTGTCATTACAGCCCTGTATCTGTTGGTGTGTATTTACAGTTCTGCATCTGTCAGTCTGTGTTTATAGCCCTGTATCTGTCAGTGTGTGTTTATAGCCCTGTATCTATCAGTCTGTGTTTACAGTTCTGTATCTGTCGGTGTGTTTTTACAGTTCTGCATCTGTCAGGCTGTGTTTATAGCCCAGTATCTGTCATGTCTGTGTTTACAGTTCTGTATCTGTCAGTCTGTGATCACAGCCCTATATCTGTCAGTCTGTGTTTACAGCCCTGTATCTGTCAGTCTGTGTTTACATTTCCGTATCTGTCAGTCTGTGTTTATATTCCTGTATCTGTCAGAGTGTGTTTATAGCACTGTATCTGCCAATCTGTGATTACAGCCCTGTATCAGTCAGTCTGTGATTACAGCCCTGTATCTATCAGTCTGTGTTTATAGCCCTGTATCTGTCAGTCTGTGATCACAGCCCTGTATCTATTAGTCTGTGATCACAGCCCTGTATCTGTCAGTCTGTGATTACAGCCCTGTACCTGTCAGTCTGTTATGACAGCCCTGTATTGTCAGTCTGTGATCACAGCCCTGTATCTGTCAGTCTGTGATCACAGCCCTGTATCTGTCAGTCTGTGATTACAGCCCTGTATCTGTTGGTGTGTATTTACAGTTCTGCATCTGTCAGTCTGTGTTTATAGCCCTGTATCTGTCAGTGTGTGTTTATAGCCCTGTATCTGTCAGTCTGTGATCACAGCCCTGTATCTGTCAGTCTGTGATCACAACCCTGTATCTGTCAGTTTGTGTTTATAGCCCTGTATCCATCAGACTGTCCTTAGAGCCCGATATCTGTCAGTCTGTGATCACAGCCTTGTATCTGTCAGTCTGTGTTTACAGTTCTGAATCTGTCAATCTGTGTTTCTAGCCCTGTATCTGTCAGTCTGTGATCAGAGACCTGTCGCTGTCAGTCTGTGTTTATAGCCCTGTATCTATCAGTCTGTGTTTACAGTTCTGTATCTGTCGGTGTGTTTTTACAGTTCTGCATCTGTCAGTCTGTGCTTATAGCCCAGTATCTGTCATGTCTGTGTTTACAGTTCTGTATCTGTCAGTCTGTGATCACAGCCCTATATCTGTCAGTCTGTGTTTACAGCCCTGTATCTATCAGTCTGTGTTTACAGTTCTGTATCTGTCGGTGTGTTTTTACAGTTCTGCATCTGTCAGTCTGTGCTTATAGCCCAGTATCTGTCATGTCTGTGTTTACAGTTCTGTATCTGTCAGTCTGTGATCACAGCCCTATATCTGTCAGTCTGTGATCACAGCCCTGTATCAGTCAGTTTGTGTTTATAGCCCTGTATCCATCAGACTGTGTTTAGAGCCCGATATCTGTCAGTCTGTGATCAGAGCCCTGTTTCTATCTGTCTGTATTTACAGCCCTGTATCTGTCAGTCTGTGTTTACATTTCTGTATCTGTTACTCTGTGTTTATAGCCCTGTATCTGTCAGTCTGTGATCACAGCCTTGTATCTGTCAGTCTGTGTTTACAGTTCTGAATCTGTCAATCTGTGTTTCTAGCCCTGTATCTGTTAGTCTGTGATCAGAGACCTGTAGCTGTCAGTCTGTGTTTATAGCCCTGTATCTATCAGTCTGTGTTTACAGCCCTGTATCTGTCAGTCTGTGTTTACAGTTCTGTATCTGTCAGTCTGTGTTTACAGTTCTGTATCTGTCAGTCTGTGATCACAGACCTATATCTGTCAGTCTGTGTTTACAGCCCTGTATCCGTCAGTCTGTGTTTATATTCCTGTATCTGTCAGTGTGTGTTTATAGCCCTGTGTCTGTCAATCTGTAAAAACAGCCCTGGATCTGTCAGTCTGTGATTACAGCCCTGTATCTGTCAGTCTGTGTTTACATTTCCGTACCTGTCAGTCTGTGTTTATATTCCTGTATCTGTCAGAGTGTGTTTATAGCACTGTATCTGCCAATCTGTGATTACAGCCCTGTATCAGTCAGTCTGTGATTACAGCCCTGTATCTATCAGTCTGTGTTTATAGCCCTGTATCTGTCAGTCTGTGATCACAGCCCTGTATCTATTAGTCTGTGATCACAGCCCTGTATCTGTCAGTCTGTGATTACAGTCCTGTATCTGTCAGTCTGTTATGACAGCCCTGTATTGTCAGTCTGTGTTTACAGCCCTGTATCTGTCAGTCTGTGATCACAGCCCTGTATCTGTCAGTCTGTGATTACAGCCCTGTATCTGTTGTTGTGTATTTACAGTTCTGCATCTGTCAGTCTGTGTTTATAGCCCTGTATCTGTCAGTGTGTGTTTATAGCCCTGTATCTGTCAGTCTGTGATCACAGCCCTGTATCTGTCAGTCTGTGATCACAACCCTGTATCTGTCAGTTTGTGTTTATAGCCCTGTATCCATCAGACTGTCCTTAGAGCCCGATATCTGTCAGTCTGTGATCAGAGACCTGTAGCTGTCAGTCTGTGTTTATAGCCCTGTATCTATCAGTCTGTGTTTACAGTTCTGTATCTGTCGGTGTGTTTTTACAGTTCTGCATCTGTCAGTCTGTGCTTATAGCCCAGTATCTGTCATGTCTGTGTTTACAGTTCTGTATCTGTCAGTCTGTGATCACAGCCCTATATCTGTCAGTCTGTGTTTACAGTCCTGTATCTATCAGTCTGTGTTTACAGTTCTGTATCTGTCGGTGTGTTTTTACAGTTCTGCATCTGTCAGTCTGTGCTTATAGCCCAGTATCTGTCATGTCTGTGTTTACAGTTCTGTATCTGTCAGTCTGTGATCACAGCCCTATATCTGTCAGTCTGTGATCACAGCCCTGTATCTGTCAGTTTGTGTTTATAGCCCTGTATCCATCAGACTGTGTTTAGAGCCCGATATCTGTCAGTCTGTGATCAGAGCCCTGTTTCTATCTGTCTGTATTTACAGCCCTGTATCTGTCAGTCTGTGTTTACATTTCTGTATCTGTTACTCTGTGTTTATAGCCCTGTATCTATCAGTCTGTGATTACAGACCTGTATCTGTCAGTCTGTGATCACAGCCCTGTATCTGTCAGTTTGTGTTTATAGCCCTGTATCCATCAGACTGTGTTTAGAGCCCGATATCTGTCAGTCTTTGATCAGAGCCCTGTTTCTATCTGTCTGTATTTACAGCCCTGTATCTGTCAGTCTGTGTTTACATTTCCGTATCTGTTAGTCTGTGTTTATAGCCCTGTATCTGTCAGTGTGTGTTTATAGCCCTGTATCTGTCAATCTGTGATTACAGCCCTGTATCTGTCAGTCTGTGTTTATAGCCCTGTATCTGTCAGTCTGTGTTTATAGCCCTGTATCTGTCAATCTGTGATTACAGCCCTGTATCTGTCAGTCTGTGTTTATAGCCCTGTATCTGTCAGTGTGTGTTTATAGCCCTCTATCTGTCAATCTGTGATTACAGCCCTGTATCTGTCAGTCTGTGTTTATAGCCCTGTATCTGTCAGTCTGTGATCACAGCCCTGTATCTGTCAGTTTGTGTTTATAGCCCTGTATCCATCAGACTGTGTTTAGAGCCCGATATCTGTCAGTCTGTGATCAGAGCCCTGTTTCTATCTGTCTGTATTTACAGCCCTGTATCTGTCAGTCCGTGTTTACATTTCTGTATCTGTTACTCTGTGTTTATAGCCCTGTATCTATCAGTCTGTGATTACAGACCTGTATCTGTCAGTCTGCGATCACAGCCCTGTATCTGTCAGTTTGTGTTTATAGCCCTGTATCCATCAGACTGTGTTTGGAGCCCGATATCTGTCAGTCTTTGATCAGAGCCCTGTTTCTATCTGTCTGTATTTACAGCCCTGTATCTGTCAGTGTGTGTTAATAGCCTTTTTTCTGTCAGTCTGTGATCACAGCCCTGTAACTGTCAGTCTGTGTTTACAGTTCTGTACCTGTCAGTCTGTGATTGCAGACCTGTATCTACCAGTCTGTGTTTATAGCCCTGTATCTATCAGTCTGTGTTTATAGCCCGGTATCTATCAGTCTGTGATTACAGCCCTGTTTCTATCGGTCTGTATTTACAGCCGTGTATCTGTCAGTCTGTGATCACAGACCTGTATATGTCAGTCTGTGATTACAGCCCTGTATCTGTCAGTCTGTATTTATAGCCCTGTATCCATCACTCTGTGTTTATAGCCCTGTATCTATCAGTCTGTGTTTATAGCCCTGTATCTATCAGTCTGTGATTACAGCCCTGTATCTGTTTGTCTGTGATTATATCCCTGTATCTGTCAGTGTGTGTTTATAGCCCTGTATCTGTTAGTCTGTGTTTATAGCCCTGTATCTGTCAGTCTGTGATCACAGCCCTGTATCTGTCAGTCTGTGTTTATAGCCCTGTATCTGTCAGTGTGTGTTAATAGCCTTTTTTCTGTCAGTCTGTGATCACAGCCCTGTATCTGTCAGTTTGTGTTTATAGCCCTGTATCCATCAGACTGTGTTTAGAGCCCGATATCTGTCAGTCTGTGATCAGAGCCCTGTTTCTATCTGTCTGTATTTACAGCCCTGTATCTGTCAGTCCGTGTTTACATTTCTGTATCTGTTACTCTGTGTTTATAGCCCTGTATCTATCAGTCTGTGATTACAGACCTGTATCTGTCAGTCTGCGATCACAGCCCTGTATCTGTCAGTTTGTGTTTATAGCCCTGTATCCATCAGACTGTGTTTGGAGCCCGATATCTGTCAGTCTTTGATCAGAGCCCTGTTTCTATCTGTCTGTATTTACAGCCCTGTATCTGTCAGTCTGTGTTTACATTTCTGTATCTGTTACTCTGTGTTTATAGCCCTGTATCTATCAGTCTGTGATTACAGACCTGTATCTATCAGTCTGTCTTTATAGCCCTGTATCTGTTAGTCTGTGTTTATAGCCCTGTATCTGTCAGTCTGTGATCACAGCCCTGTATCTGTCAGTCTGTGTTTATAGCCCTGTATCTGTCAGTGTGTGTTAATAGCCTTTTTTCTGTCAGTCTGTGATCACAGCCCTGTAACTGTCAGTCTGTGTTTATAGCCCTGTATCTATCAGTCTGTGTTTACAGTTCTGTATCTGTTTGTGTGTGTGTTTACAGTTCTGCACCTGTCAGTCTGTGTTTACAGTCCTGTATCTGTCAGTCTGTGTTTATAGCTCTGTAACTGTCAGTCTGTGTTTACAGTTCTGTACCTGTCAGTCTGTGATTGCAGACCTGTATCTACCAGTCTGTGTTTATAGCCCTGTATCTATCAGTCTGTGTTTATAGCCCGGGATCTATCAGTCTGTGATCACAGCCCTGTTTCTATCAGTCTGTATTTACAGCCCTGTATCTGTCAGTCTGTGATCACAGCCCTATATCTGTCAGTCTGTGATTACAGACCTGTATGGATCAGTCTGTGTTTATAGCCCTGTATCCTTCAGTCTGTGTTTACAGTTCTGAATCTGTCAGTCTGTGTTTATTGCCCGGTATCTGTCAGTCTATGTTAATAGCCCTGTATCTGTCAGTCTATGTTTATAGCCCTGTATCTATCAGTCTGTGTTTATAGCCCTATATCTGTCAGTCTGTGATTACAGCCCTGTTTCTATCGGTCTGTATTTACAGCCGTGTATCTGTCAGTCTGTGATCACAGACCTGTATATGTCAGTCTGTGATTACAGCCCTGTATCTGTCAGTCTGTATTTATAGCCCTGTATCCATCACTCTGTGTTTATAGCCCTGTATCTATCAGTCTGTGTTTATAGCCCTGTATCTGTTAGACTGTGTTTATAGCCCTGTATCTGTCACTCTGTGATCACAGCCCTGTATCTGTCAGTCTGTGTTTATAGCCCTTACCTGTCAGTCTGTGATCACAGCCCTGTATCTATCAGTCTGTGATCACAGCCCTGTATCTGCCAATCTGTGTTTACAGCCTTGTATCTGTCAGTCTGTTATCACAGCCCTGTATCGTCAGTCTGTGTTTACAGCGCTGTATCTGCCAGTCTGTGATCACAGCCCTGTATCTGTCAGTCTGTGATTACAGCCCTGTATCTGTCAATCTGTGATTACAGCCCTGTATCTGTTGGTGTGTATTTACAGTTCTGCATGTGTCAGTCTGTTTTTATAGCCCTCTATCTGTCAGTGTGTGTTTATAGCCCTTTATCTGTCAGTCTGTGATCACAGCCCTGTATCTGTCAGTCTGTGATCACAGCCCTGTATCAGTCAGTGTGTGTTTATAGCCCTGTATCTGTCAGTCTGTGATCACAGCCCTTTATCTGTCAGTCTGTGATCACAGCCCTGTATCAGTCAGTTTGTGTTTATAGCCCTGTATCTGTCAGTGTGTGTTTATAGCCCTGTATCTGTCAGTCTGTGATCACAGCCCTGTATCTGTCAGTCTGTGATCACAACCCTGTATCTGTCAGTTTGTGTTTATAGCCCTGTATCCATCAGACTGTCCTTAGAGCCCGATATCTGTCAGTCTGTGATCACAGCCTTGTATCTGTCAGTCTGTGTTTACAGTTCTGAATCTGTCAATCTGTGTTTCTAGCCCTGTATCTGTCAGTCTGTGATCAGAGACCTGTAGCTGTCAGTCTGTGTTTATAGCCCTGTATCTATCAGTCTGTGTTTACAGTTCTGTATTTGTCGGTGTGTTTTTACAGTTCTGCATCTGTCAGTCTGTGCTTATAGCCCAGTATCTGTCATGTCTGTGTTTACAGTTCTGTATCTGTCAGTCTGTGATCACAGCCCTATATCTGTCAGTCTGTGTTTACAGCCCTGTATTTATCAGTCTGTGTTTACAGTTCTGTATCTGTCGGTGTGTTTTTACAGTTCTGCATCTGTCAGTCTGTGCTTATAGCCCAGTATCTGTCATGTCTGTGTTTACAGTTCTGTATCTGTCAGTCTGTGATCACAGCCCTATATCTGTCAGTCTGTGATCACAGCCCTGTATCTGTCAGTTTGTGTTTATAGCCCTGTATCCATCAGACTGTGTTTAGAGCCCGATATCTGTCAGTCTGTGATCAGAGCCCTGTTTCTATCTGTCTGTATTTACAGCCCTGTATCTGTCAGTCTGTGTTTACATTTCTGTATCTGTTACTCTGTGTTTATAGCCCTGTATCTGTCAGTCTGTGAGCACAGCCTTGTATCTGTCAGTCTGTGTTTCTAGCCCTGTATCTATCAGTCTGTGATCAGAGACCTGTAGCTGTCAGTCTGTGTTTATAGCCCTGTATCTATCAGTCTGTGTTTACAGTTCTGTATCTGTCGGTGTGTTTTTACAGTTCTGCACCTGTCAGTCTGTGTTTCTAGCCCTGTATCTGTCAGTCTGTGTTTCTTGCCCTGTATCTGTCAGTCTGTGTTTAAAATCCCTGTATCTATCAGCCTGTGGTTACAGCCCTGTAACTGTCAGTCTGTGTTTACAGTTCTGTATCTGACAGTCTGTGTTTACAGTTCTGTAACTGTCAGTCTGTGTTTACAGTTCTGTATCTGACAGTCTGTGTTTACAGTTCTGTATCTGTCAGTCCGTGATCACAGCTCTATATTTGTCAGTCTGTGTTTATATTTCCGTATCTGTTAGTCTTTGTTTATATCCCTGTATCTGTCAGTGTGTGTTTACAGCCCTGTATCTGTCAATCTGTGATTACAGCCCTGTATCTGTCAGTGTGTGTTTACATTTCCGTATCTGTCAGTCTGTGTTTATAGCCCTGTATCTATCACTCTGTGATCACAGCCCTGTATCTGTCAGTCTGTGTTTATATCCCTGTATCTGTCAGTGTGTGTTAATAGCCCTATATCTGTCAGTCTGTGATCACAGCCCTGTACCTGTCAGTCAGTGTTTATAGCCCGATATCTGTCAGTCTGTGTTTATAGCCCTGTATCTGTCAGTCTGTATTTACATTTCCATATCTGTCAGTGTGTCTTTATAGCCCTGTATCTATCAGTCTGTGATTACAGACCTGTATCTATCAGTTTGTGTTTATAGCCCTGTTTCTATCAGTTTGTGTTTATAGCCCTTTATCTATCACTTTGTGATCACAGCCCTGTATCTGTCAGTCTATGATCACAGCCCTATATCTGTCAGGTTGTGATTACAGCCCTGTATCTATCAGTCTGTGTTTATAGCCCTGTATCTGTTAGTCTGTGTTTATAGCCCTGTATCTGTCAGTCCATGATCACAGCCCTATATCTGTCAGTCTGTGTTTACAGTTCTGTATCTGTCGGTGTGTTTTTACAGTTCTGCACCTGTCAGTCTGTGTTTACAGTCCTGTATCTGTAAGTCTGTGTTTATAGCTCTGTAACTGTCAGTCTGTGTTTACAGTTCTGTACCTGTCAGTCTGTGATTACAGACCTCTATCTACCAGTATATGTTTGTAGCCCTGTATCTATCAGTCTGTGTTTATAGCCCTGTATCTATCAGTCTGTGATCACAGCCCTGTTTCTATCAGTCTGTATTTACAGCCCTGTATCTGTCGGTCTGTGATCACAGCCCTATATCTGTCAGTCTGTGATTACACACCTGTATGGATCAGTCTGTGTTTATAGCCCTGTATCCTTCAGTCTGTGTTTACAGTTCTGAATCTGTCAGTCTGTGTTTATTACCCTGTATCTGTCAGTCTATGTTAATAGCCCTGTATCTGTCAGTCTATGTTTATAGCCCTCTATATATCGGTCTGTGTTTATATCCCTGTATCTGTCAGTCTGAGTTTACAGCCCTCTATCTGTCAGCCTGTGTTTATAGCCCTGTATATGTCAGTCTGTGTATACATTTCTGTATCTGTCAATGTGTTTACAGCCCTGTATCTGTCAGCCTGTGTTTATAGCCCTGTATCTGTCAGTCTGTGTTTACAGCCCTGTATCTGTCAGCCTGTGTTTATAGCCCTGTATCTGTCAGCCTGTGTTTATAGCCCTGTATTTGTCAGTCTGTGTATACATTTCTGTATCTGTCAGTCTGTTATTAAAGCCCTGTATTTGTTAGTATGTGCTTATAGCCCTGTATCTGTCGGTCTGTTTTTACAGTTCTGACTCTGGCAGTGTTTACAGCACTGTACCAGTCAGTCTGTGTTTACAGCCCTGTATCTGTCAGCCTGTGTTTATAGCCCTGTATCTGTCAGCCTGTGTTTATAGCCCTGTATTTGTCAGTCTGTGTATACATTTCTGTATCTGTCAGTCTGTTATTAAAGCCCTGTATTTGTTAGTATGTGCTTATAGCCCTGTATCTGTCGGTCTGTTTTTACAGTTCTGACTCT
Source organism: Chiloscyllium plagiosum (assembly GCF_037043375.1). Taxonomy (NCBI): domain Eukaryota; kingdom Metazoa; phylum Chordata; class Chondrichthyes; order Orectolobiformes; family Hemiscylliidae; genus Chiloscyllium; species Chiloscyllium plagiosum. The sequence continues at coordinate 2,656,268 of NW_028270164.1, read as the reverse complement.
GGCAGTATTTACAGCACTGTACCTGTCAGTCTGTGTTTACAGCCCTGTATCTGTCAGCCTGTGTTTATAGCCCTGTATCTGTCAGCCTGTGTTTATAGCCCTGTATTTGTCAGTCTGTGTATACATTTCTGTATCTGTCAGTCTGTTATTAAAGCCCTGTATTTGTTAGTATGTGCTTATAGCCCTGTATCTGTCGGTCTGTTTTTACAGTTCTGAATCTGACAGCCTGTGTTTATTGCCCTGTATCTGACAGTCTGTGTTTATTGCCCGGTATCTGTCAGTCTGTGTTTACAGTCCAGAATCTGTCAGTCTGTGTTTACAATTCTGTATCTGTCAGTCTGTGTTTAAAGCCCTGAATCTGTCAGTCTATGTTTATAACCCTGTATCTGTCAGTCTGTGTTTACAGTCCTGAATCTGTCAGTCTTTCTTTACAATTCTGTATCTGTCAGTCTGTGTTTAAAGCCCTGAATCTGTCAGTCTATGTTTATAACCCTGTATCTGTCAGTCTGTGTTTACAGTTCTGTATCTGTCAGACTGTGTTTATAATTCTGTATCTGTCAGTCTGTGTTTATTGCCCGGTATGTGTCAGTCTGTGTTTACAGCACTGTATCTGTCAGGCTGTGTTTATAGCCCTGTATCTGTCAGTCTGCGTTTACATGTCTGTATCTGTCAGTCTGTGTTTACAGCCCTGTATCTGTCAGTCTGTGTGTACAGCCCTGTATCTGTCAGTCTGTGTTTATAGCCCTGTATCTGTCACTCTGTGTTTACAGTTCTGAATCTGTCAGTCTGTGTTTATTGCCCTGTATCTGTCAGTCCATGTTAATAGCTCTGTATCTGTCAGTCTGTATTTATAGCCCTGTATATATCAGTCTGTGTTTATATCCCTGTATCTGTCAGTCTGTGTTTACAGCCCTATATCTGTCAGTCTGTGTTTATAGCCCTATACCTGTCAGTCTGAGTTTACAGCCCTCTATCTGTCAGCCTGTGTTTATAGCCCTGTATATGTCAGTCTGTGTATACATTTCTGTATCTGTCAATGTGTTTACAGCCCTGTATCTGTCAGCCTGTGTTTATAGCCCTCTATCTGTCAGCCTGTGTTTATAGCCCTGTATATGTCAGTCTGTGTATACATTTCTGTATCTGTCAATGTGTTTACAGCCTTGTATCTGTCAGCCTGTGTTTATAGCCCTGTATCTGTCAGTCTGTGTTTACAGCCCTGTATCTGTCAGCCTGTGTTTATAGCCCTGTATCTGTCAGCCTGTGTTTATAGCCCTGTATTTGTTAGTGTGTGCTTACAGCCCTGTATCTGTCAGTTTGTTTTTACAGTTCTGACTCTGACAGCCTGTGTTTATAGCCCGGTATCTGTCAGTCTGAGCTTATAGCCCTGTATCTGTTAGTCTGTTTTTACAGTTCTGAATCTGACAGCCTGTGTTTATTGCCCTGTATCTGACAGTCTGTGTTTACAGTTCTGTATCTGTCGGTGTGTTTTTACAGTTCTGCACCTGTCAGTCTGTGTTTACAGTCCTGTATCTGTAAGTCTGTGTTTATAGCTCTGTAACTGTCAGTCTGTGTTTACAGTTCTGTACCTGTCAGTCTGTGATTACAGACCTCTATCTACCAGTATGTGTTTATAGCCCTGTATCTATCAGTCTGTGTTTATAGCCCTGTATCTATCAGTCTGTGATCACAGCCCTGTTTCTATCAGTCTGTATTTACAGCCCTGTATCTGTCAGTCTGTGATCACAGCCCTATATCTGTCAGTCTGTGATTACAGACCTGTATGGATCAGTCTGTGTTTATAGCCCTGTATCCTTCAGTCTGTGTTTACAGTTCTGAATCTGTCAGTCTGTGTTTATTGCCCGGTATCTGTCAGTCTATGTTAATAGCCCTGTATCTGTCAGTCTATGTTTATAGCCCTCTATATATCGGTCTGTGTTTATATCCCTGTATCTGTCAGTCTGAGTTTACAGCCCTCTATCTGTCAGCCTGTGTTTATAGCCCTGTATATGTCAGTCTGTGTATACATTTCTGTATCTGTCAATGTGTTTACAGCCCTGTATCTGTCAGCCTGTGTTTATAGCCCTGTATCTGTCAGTCTGTGTTTACAGCCCTGTATCTGTCAGCCTGTGTTTATAGCCCTGTATCTGTCAGCCTGTGTTTATAGCCCTGTATTTGTCAGTCTGTGTATACATTTCTGTATCTGTCAGTCTGTTATTAAAGCCCTGTATTTGTTAGTATGTGCTTATAGCCCTGTATCTGTCGGTCTGTTTTTACAGTTCTGACTCTGGCAGTGTTTACAGCACTGTACCTGTCAGTCTGTGTTTACAGCCCTGTATCTGTCAGCCTGTGTTTATAGCCCTGTATCTGTCAGGCTGTGTTTATAGCCCTGTATTTGTCAGTCTGTGTATACATTTCTGTATCTGTCAGTCTGTTATTAAAGCCCTGTATTTGTTAGTATGTGCTTATAGCCCTGTATCTGTCGGTCTGTTTTTACAGTTCTGACTCTGGCAGTGTTTACAGCACTGTACCTGTCATTCTGTATTTACAGCCCTGTATCTGTCAGTCTGTTTTTACAGTCCTGAATCTGTCAGTCTTTGTTTACAATTCTGTATCTGTCAGTCTGTGTTTACAATTCTGTATCTGTCAGTCTGTGTTTAAAGCCCTGAATCTGTCAGTCTATGTTTATAACCCTGTATCTGTCAGTCTGTGTTTACAGTTCTGTATCTGTCAGTCTGTGTTTATAATTCTGTATCTGTCAGTCTGTGTTTATTGCCCGGTATGTGTCAGTCTGTGTTTACAATTCTGTGTCTGTCAGTCTGTGTTTACAGCCCTGTATCTGTCAGTCCATGTTTACAGCACTGTATCTGTCAGGCTGTGTTTATAGCCCTGTATCTGTCAGTCTGCGTTTACATGTCTGTATCTGTCAGTCTGTGTTTACAGCCCTGTATCTGTCAGTCTGTGTTTACAGCCCTGTATCTGTCAGTCTGTGTTTATAGCCCTGTATCTGTCAGTCTGTGTTTACAGCCCTGTACCTGTCAGTCTGTGTTTATTGCCCTGTATCTGTCAGTCCATGTTAATAGCCCTGTATCTGTCAGTCTGTATTTATAGCCCTGTATATATCAGTCTGTGTTTATATCCCTGTACCTGTCAGTCTGTGTTTAGAGCCCTATATCTGTCAGTCTGTGTTTATAGCCCTATATCTGTCAGTCTGAGTTTACAGCCCTCTATCTGTCAGCCTGTGTTTATAGCCCTGTATATGTCAGTCTGTGTATACATTTCTGTATCTGTCAATGTGTTTACAGCCCTGTATCTGTCAGCCTGTGTTTATAGCCCTGTATCTGTCAGTCTGTGTTTACAGCCCTGTATCTGTCAGCCTGTGTTTATAGCCCTGTATCTGTCAGCCTGTGTTTATAGCCCTGTATTTGTCAGTCTGTGTATACATTTCTGTATCTGTCAGTCTGTTATTAAAGCCCTGTATTTGTTAGTATGTGCTTATAGCCCTGTATCTGTCGGTCTGTTTTTACAGTTCTGACTCTGGCAGTGTTTACAGCACTGTACCTGTCAGTCTGTGTTTACAGCCCTGAATCTGTCAGCCTGTGTTTATAGCCCTGTATCTGTCAGCCTGTGTTTATAGCCCTGTATTTGTCAGTCTGTGTATACATTTCTGTATCTGTCAGTCTGTTATTAAAGCCCTGTATTTGTTAGTATGTGCTTATAGCCCTGTATCTGTCGGTCTGTTTTTACAGTTCTGACTCTGGCAGTGTTTACAGCACTGTACCAGTCATTCTGTATTTACAGCCCTGTATCTGTCAGTCTGTTTTTACAGTTCTGAATCTGACAGCCTGTGTTTATTGCCCTGTATCTGACAGTCTGTGTTTATTGCCCGGTATCTGTCAGTCTGTGTTTACAGTCCTGAATCTGTCAGTCTTTCTTTACAATTCTGTATCTGTCAGTCTGTGTTTAAAGCCCTGAATCTGTCAGTCTATGTTTATAACCCTGTATCTGTCAGTCTGTGTTTACAGTCCTGAATCTGTCAGTCTTTCTTTACAATTCTGTATCTGTCAGTCTGTGTTTAAAGCCCTGAATCTGTCAGTCTATGTTTATAACCCTGTATCTGTCAGTCTGTGTTTACAGTTCTGTATCTGTCAGACTGTGTTTATAATTCTGTATCTGTCAGTCTGTGTTTATTGCCCGGTATGTGTCAGTCTGTGTTTATAGCACTGTATCTGTCAGGCTGTGTTTATAGCCCTGTATCTGTCAGTCTGCGTTTACATGTCTGTATCTGTCAGTCTGTGTTTACAGCCCTGTATCTGTCAGTCTGTGTGTACAGCCCTGTATCTGTCAGTCTGTGTTTATAGCCCTGTATCTGTCACTCTGTGTTTACAGTTCTGAATCTGTCAGTCTGTGTTTATTGCCCTGTATCTGTCAGTCCATGTTAATAGCTCTGTATCTGTCAGTCTGTATTTATAGCCCTGTATATATCAGTCTGTGTTTATATCCCTGTATCTGTCAGTCTGTGTTTACAGCCCTATATCTGTCAGTCTGTGTTTATAGCCCTATACCTGTCAGTCTGAGTTTACAGCCCTCTATCTGTCAGCCTGTGTTTATAGCCCTGTATATGTCAGTCTGTGTATACATTTCTGTATCTGTCAATGTGTTTACAGCCCTGTATCTGTCAGCCTGTGTTTATAGCCCTCTATCTGTCAGCCTGTGTTTATAGCCCTGTATATGTCAGTCTGTGTATACATTTCTGTATCTGTCAATGTGTTTACAGCCTTGTATCTGTCAGCCTGTGTTTATAGCCCTGTATCTGTCAGTCTGTGTTTACAGCCCTGTATCTGTCAGCCTGTGTTTATAGCCCTGTATCTGTCAGCCTGTGTTTATAGCCCTGTATTTGTTAGTGTGTGCTTACAGCCCTGTATCTGTCAGTTTGTTTTTACAGTTCTGACTCTGACAGCCTGTGTTTATAGCCCGGTATCTGTCAGTCTGAGCTTATAGCCCTGTATCTGTTAGTCTGTTTTTACAGTTCTGAATCTGACAGCCTGTGTTTATTGCCCTGTATCTGACAGTCTGTGTTTACAGTTCTGTATCTGTCGGTGTGTTTTTACAGTTCTGCACCTGTCAGTCTGTGTTTACAGTCCTGTATCTGTAAGTCTGTGTTTATAGCTCTGTAACTGTCAGTCTGTGTTTACAGTTCTGTACCTGTCAGTCTGTGATTACAGACCTCTATCTACCAGTATGTGTTTATAGCCCTGTATCTATCAGTCTGTGTTTATAGCCCTGTATCTATCAGTCTGTGATCACAGCCCTGTTTCTATCAGTCTGTATTTACAGCCCTGTATCTGTCAGTCTGTGATCACAGCCCTATATCTGTCAGTCTGTGATTACAGACCTGTATGGATCAGTCTGTGTTTATAGCCCTGTATCCTTCAGTCTGTGTTTACAGTTCTGAATCTGTCAGTCTGTGTTTATTGCCCGGTATCTGTCAGTCTATGTTAATAGCCCTGTATCTGTCAGTCTATGTTTATAGCCCTCTATATATCGGTCTGTGTTTATATCCCTGTATCTGTCAGTCTGAGTTTACAGCCCTCTATCTGTCAGCCTGTGTTTATAGCCCTGTATATGTCAGTCTGTGTATACATTTCTGTATCTGTCAATGTGTTTACAGCCCTGTATCTGTCAGCCTGTGTTTATAGCCCTGTATCTGTCAGTCTGTGTTTACAGCCCTGTATCTGTCAGCCTGTGTTTATAGCCCTGTATCTGTCAGCCTGTGTTTATAGCCCTGTATTTGTCAGTCTGTGTATACATTTCTGTATCTGTCAGTCTGTTATTAAAGCCCTGTATTTGTTAGTATGTGCTTATAGCCCTGTATCTGTCGGTCTGTTTTTACAGTTCTGACTCTGGCAGTGTTTACAGCACTGTACCTGTCAGTCTGTGTTTACAGCCCTGTATCTGTCAGCCTGTGTTTATAGCCCTGTATCTGTCAGGCTGTGTTTATAGCCCTGTATTTGTCAGTCTGTGTATACATTTCTGTATCTGTCAGTCTGTTATTAAAGCCCTGTATTTGTTAGTATGTGCTTATAGCCCTGTATCTGTCGGTCTGTTTTTACAGTTCTGACTCTGGCAGTGTTTACAGCACTGTACCTGTCATTCTGTATTTACAGCCCTGTATCTGTCAGTCTGTTTTTACAGTCCTGAATCTGTCAGTCTTTGTTTACAATTCTGTATCTGTCAGTCTGTGTTTACAATTCTGTATCTGTCAGTCTGTGTTTAAAGCCCTGAATCTGTCAGTCTATGTTTATAACCCTGTATCTGTCAGTCTGTGTTTACAGTTCTGTATCTGTCAGTCTGTGTTTATAATTCTGTATCTGTCAGTCTGTGTTTATTGCCCGGTATGTGTCAGTCTGTGTTTACAATTCTGTGTCTGTCAGTCTGTGTTTACAGCCCTGTATCTGTCAGTCCATGTTTACAGCACTGTATCTGTCAGGCTGTGTTTATAGCCCTGTATCTGTCAGTCTGCGTTTACATGTCTGTATCTGTCAGTCTGTGTTTACAGCCCTGTATCTGTCAGTCTGTGTTTACAGCCCTGTATCTGTCAGTCTGTGTTTATAGCCCTGTATCTGTCAGTCTGTGTTTACAGCCCTGTACCTGTCAGTCTGTGTTTATTGCCCTGTATCTGTCAGTCCATGTTAATAGCCCTGTATCTGTCAGTCTGTATTTATAGCCCTGTATATATCAGTCTGTGTTTATATCCCTGTACCTGTCAGTCTGTGTTTAGAGCCCTATATCTGTCAGTCTGTGTTTATAGCCCTATATCTGTCAGTCTGAGTTTACAGCCCTCTATCTGTCAGCCTGTGTTTATAGCCCTGTATATGTCAGTCTGTGTATACATTTCTGTATCTGTCAATGTGTTTACAGCCCTGTATCTGTCAGCCTGTGTTTATAGCCCTGTATCTGTCAGTCTGTGTTTACAGCCCTGTATCTGTCAGCCTGTGTTTATAGCCCTGTATCTGTCAGCCTGTGTTTATAGCCCTGTATTTGTCAGTCTGTGTATACATTTCTGTATCTGTCAGTCTGTTATTAAAGCCCTGTATTTGTTAGTATGTGCTTATAGCCCTGTATCTGTCGGTCTGTTTTTACAGTTCTGACTCTGGCAGTGTTTACAACACTGTACCTGTCATTCTGTATTTACAGCCCTGTATCTGTCAGTCTGTTTTTACAGTTCTGAATCTGACAGCCTGTGTTTATTGCCCTGTATCTGACAGTCTGTGTTTATTGCCCGGTATCTGTCAGTCTGTGTTTACAGTCCTAAATCTGTCAGTCTTTCTTTACAATTCTGTATCTGTCAGTCTGTGTTTAAAGCCCTGAATCTGTCAGTCTATGTTTATAACCCTGTATCTGTCAGTCTGTGTTTACAGTCCTGAATCTGTCAGTCTTTCTTTACAATTCTGTATCTGTCAGTCTGTGTTTAAAGCCCTGAATCTGTCAGTCTATGTTTATAACCCTGTATCTGTCAGTCTGTGTTTACAGTTCTGTATCTGTCAGACTGTGTTTATAATTCTGTATCTGTCAGTCTGTGTTTATTGCCCGGTATGTGTCAGTCTGTGTTTATAGCACTGTATCTGTCAGGCTGTGTTTATAGCCCTGTATCTGTCAGTCTGCGTTTACATGTCTGTATCTGTCAGTCTGTGTTTACAGCCCTGTATCTGTCAGTCTGTGTGTACAGCCCTGTATCTGTCAGTCTGTGTTTATAGCCCTGTATCTGTCACTCTGTGTTTACAGTTCTGAATCTGTCAGTCTGTGTTTATTGCCCTGTATCTGTCAGTCCATGTTAATAGCTCTGTATCTGTCAGTCTGTATTTATAGCCCTGTATATATCAGTCTGTGTTTATATCCCTGTATCTGTCAGTCTGTGTTTACAGCCCTATATCTGTCAGTCTGTGTTTATAGCCCTATACCTGTCAGTCTGAGTTTACAGCCCTCTATCTGTCAGCCTGTGTTTATAGCCCTGTATATGTCAGTCTGTGTATACATTTCTGTATCTGTCAATGTGTTTACAGCCCTGTATCTGTCAGCCTGTGTTTATAGCCCTCTATCTGTCAGCCTGTGTTTATAGCCCTGTATATGTCAGTCTGTGTATACATTTCTGTATCTGTCAATGTGTTTACAGCCTTGTATCTGTCAGCCTGTGTTTATAGCCCTGTATCTGTCAGTCTGTGTTTACAGCCCTGTATCTGTCAGCCTGTGTTTATAGCCCTGTATCTGTCAGCCTGTGTTTATAGCCCTGTATTTGTTAGTGTGTGCTTACAGCCCTGTATCTGTCAGTTTGTTTTTACAGTTCTGACTCTGACAGCCTGTGTTTATAGCCCGGTATCTGTCAGTCTGAGCTTATAGCCCTGTATCTGTTAGTCTGTTTTTACAGTTCTGAATCTGACAGCCTGTGTTTATTGCCCTGTATCTGACAGTCTGTGTTTACAGTTCTGTATCTGTCGGTGTGTTTTTACAGTTCTGCACCTGTCAGTCTGTGTTTACAGTCCTGTATCTGTAAGTCTGTGTTTATAGCTCTGTAACTGTCAGTCTGTGTTTACAGTTCTGTACCTGTCAGTCTGTGATTACAGACCTCTATCTACCAGTATGTGTTTATAGCCCTGTATCTATCAGTCTGTGTTTATAGCCCTGTATCTATCAGTCTGTGATCACAGCCCTGTTTCTATCAGTCTGTATTTACAGCCCTGTATCTGTCAGTCTGTGATCACAGCCCTATATCTGTCAGTCTGTGATTACAGACCTGTATGGATCAGTCTGTGTTTATAGCCCTGTATCCTTCAGTCTGTGTTTACAGTTCTGAATCTGTCAGTCTGTGTTTATTGCCCGGTATCTGTCAGTCTATGTTAATAGCCCTGTATCTGTCAGTCTATGTTTATAGCCCTCTATATATCGGTCTGTGTTTATATCCCTGTATCTGTCAGTCTGAGTTTACAGCCCTCTATCTGTCAGCCTGTGTTTATAGCCCTGTATATGTCAGTCTGTGTATACATTTCTGTATCTGTCAATGTGTTTACAGCCCTGTATCTGTCAGCCTGTGTTTATAGCCCTGTATCTGTCAGTCTGTGTTTACAGCCCTGTATCTGTCAGCCTGTGTTTATAGCCCTGTATCTGTCAGCCTGTGTTTATAGCCCTGTATTTGTCAGTCTGTGTATACATTTCTGTATCTGTCAGTCTGTTATTAAAGCCCTGTATTTGTTAGTATGTGCTTATAGCCCTGTATCTGTCGGTCTGTTTTTACAGTTCTGACTCTGGCAGTGTTTACAGCACTGTACCTGTCAGTCTGTGTTTACAGCCCTGTATCTGTCAGCCTGTGTTTATAGCCCTGTATCTGTCAGGCTGTGTTTATAGCCCTGTATTTGTCAGTCTGTGTATACATTTCTGTATCTGTCAGTCTGTTATTAAAGCCCTGTATTTGTTAGTATGTGCTTATAGCCCTGTATCTGTCGGTCTGTTTTTACAGTTCTGACTCTGGCAGTGTTTACAGCACTGTACCTGTCAGTCTGTGTTTACAGCCCTGTATCTGTCAGTCTGTTTTTACAGTCCTGAATCTGTCAGTCTTTGTTTACAATTCTGTATCTGTCAGTCTGTGTTTACAATTCTGTATCTGTCAGTCTGTGTTTAAAGCCCTGAATCTGTCAGTCTATGTTTATAACCCTGTATCTGTCAGTCTGTGTTTACAGTTCTGTATCTGTCAGTCTGTGTTTATAATTCTGTATCTGTCAGTCTGTGTTTATTGCCCGGTATGTGTCAGTCTGTGTTTACAATTCTGTGTCTGTCAGTCTGTGTTTACAGCCCTGTATCTGTCAGTCCATGTTTACAGCACTGTATCTGTCAGGCTGTGTTTATAGCCCTGTATCTGTCAGTCTGCGTTTACATGTCTGTATCTGTCAGTCTGTGTTTACAACCCTGTATCTGTCAGTCTGTGTTTACAGCCCTGTATCTGTCAGTCTGTGTTTATAGCCCTGTATCTGTCAGTCTGTGTTTACAGCCCTGTATCTGTCAGTCTGTGTTTATTGCCCTGTATCTGTCAGTCCATGTTAATAGCCCTGTATCTGTCAGTCTGTATTTATAGCCCTGTATATATCAGTCTGTGTTTATATCCCTGTACCTGTCAGTCTGTGTTTAGAGCCCTATATCTGTCAGTCTGTGTTTATAGCCCTATATCTGTCAGTCTGAGTTTACAGCCCTCTATCTGTCAGCCTGTGTTTATAGCCCTGTATATGTCAGTCTGTGTATACATTTCTGTATCTGTCAATGTGTTTACAGCCCTGTATCTGTCAGCCTGTGTTTATAGCCCTGTATCTGTCAGCCTGTGTTTATAGCCCTGTATTTGTTAGTGTGTGCTTACAGCCCTGTATCTGTCAGTCTGTTTTTACAGTTCTGACTCTGACAGCCTGTGTTTATTGCCCTGTATCTGACAGTCTGTGTTTATAGCCCGGTATCTGTCAGTCTGAGCTTATAGCCCTGTATCTGTTAGTCTGTTTTTACAGTTCTGAATCTGACAGCCTGTGTTTATTGCCCTGTATCTGACAGCCTGTGTTTACATGTCTGTATCTGTCAGTCTGTGTTTACAGCCCTGTATCTGTCAGCCTGTGTTTATAGCCCTGTATCTGTCAGTCTGTGTTTACAGCCCTGTATCTGTCAGCCTGTGTTTATAGCCCTGTATCTGTCAGCCTGTGTTTATAGCCCTGTATTTGTCAGTCTGTGTATACATTTCTGTATCTGTCAGTCTGTTATTAAAGCCCTGTATTTGTTAGTATGTGCTTATAGCCCTGTATCTGTCGGTCTGTTTTTACAGTTCTGACTCTGGCAGTGTTTACAGCACTGTACCTGTCATTCTGTATTTACAGCCCTGTATCTGTCAGTCTGTTTTTACAGTCCTGAATCTGTCAGTCTTTGTTTACAATTCTGTATCTGTCAGTCTGTGTTTACAATTCTGTATCTGTCAGTCTGTGTTTAAAGCCCTGAATCTGTCAGTCTATGTTTATAACCCTGTATCTGTCAGTCTGTGTTTACAGTTCTGTATCTGTCAGTCTGTGTTTATAGCCCTGTATCTGTCAGTCTGTGTTTACAGCCCTGTACCTGTCAGTCTGTGTTTATTGCCCTGTATCTGTCAGTCCATGTTAATAGCCCTGTATCTGTCAGTCTGTATTTATAGCCCTGTATATATCAGTCTGTGTTTATATCCCTGTACCTGTCAGTCTGTGTTTAGAGCCCTATATCTGTCAGTCTGTGTTTATAGCCCTATATCTGTCAGTCTGAGTTTACAGCCCTCTATCTGTCAGCCTGTGTTTATAGCCCTGTATATGTCAGTCTGTGTATACATTTCTGTATCTGTCAATGTGTTTACAGCCCTGTATCTGTCAGCCTGTGTTTATAGCCCTGTATCTGTCAGTCTGTGTTTACAGCCCTGTATCTGTCAGCCTGTGTTTATAGCCCTGTATCTGTCAGCCTGTGTTTATAGCCCTGTATTTGTCAGTCTGTGTATACATTTCTGTATCTGTCAGTCTGTTATTAAAGCCCTGTATTTGTTAGTATGTGCTTATAGCCCTGTATCTGTCGGTCTGTTTTTACAGTTCTGACTCTGGCAGTGTTTACAACACTGTACCTGTCATTCTGTATTTACAGCCCTGTATCTGTCAGTCTGTTTTTACAGTTCTGAATCTGACAGCCTGTGTTTATAGCCCTGTATCTGTCAGTCTGTTTTTACAGTTCTGAATCTGACAGCCTGTGTTTATTGCCCTGTATCTGACAGTCTGTGTTTATTGCCCGGTATCTGTCAGTCTGTGTTTACAGTCCTGAATCTGTCAGTCTTTCTTTACAATTCTGTATCTGTCAGTCTGTGTTTAAAGCCCTGAATCTGTCAGTCTATGTTTATAACCCTGTATCTGTCAGTCTGTGTTTACAGTTCTGTATCTGTCAGACTGTGTTTATAATTCTGTATCTGTCAGTCTGTGTTTATTGCCCGGTATGTGTCAGTCTGTGTTTATAGCACTGTATCTGTCAGGCTGTGTTTATAGCCCTGTATCTGTCAGTCTGCGTTTACATGTCTGTATCTGTCAGTCTGTGTTTACAGCCCTGTATCTGTCAGTCTGTGTGTACAGCCCTGTATCTGTCAGTCTGTGTTTATAGCCCTGTATCTGTCACTCTGTGTTTACAGTTCTGAATCTGTCAGTCTGTGTTTATTGCCCTGTATCTGTCAGTCCATGTTAATAGCTCTGTATCTGTCAGTCTGTATTTATAGCCCTGTATATATCAGTCTGTGTTTATATCCCTGTATCTGTCAGTCTGTGTTTACAGCCCTATATCTGTCAGTCTGTGTTTATAGCCCTATACCTGTCAGTCTGAGTTTACAGCCCTCTATCTGTCAGCCTGTGTTTATAGCCCTGTATATGTCAGTCTGTGTATACATTTCTGTATCTGTCAATGTGTTTACAGCCCTGTATCTGTCAGCCTGTGTTTATAGCCCTCTATCTGTCAGCCTGTGTTTATAGCCCTGTATATGTCAGTCTGTGTATACATTTCTGTATCTGTCAATGTGTTTACAGCCTTGTATCTGTCAGCCTGTGTTTATAGCCCTGTATCTGTCAGTCTGTGTTTACAGCCCTGTATCTGTCAGCCTGTGTTTATAGCCCTGTATCTGTCAGCCTGTGTTTATAGCCCTGTATTTGTTAGTGTGTGCTTACAGCCCTGTATCTGTCAGTTTGTTTTTACAGTTCTGACTCTGACAGCCTGTGTTTATAGCCCGGTATCTGTCAGTCTGAGCTTATAGCCCTGTATCTGTTAGTCTGTTTTTACAGTTCTGAATCTGACAGCCTGTGTTTATTGCCCTGTATCTGACAGTCTGTGTTTACAGTTCTGTATCTGTCGGTGTGTTTTTACAGTTCTGCACCTGTCAGTCTGTGTTTACAGTCCTGTATCTGTAAGTCTGTGTTTATAGCTCTGTAACTGTCAGTCTGTGTTTACAGTTCTGTACCTGTCAGTCTGTGATTACAGACCTCTATCTACCAGTATGTGTTTATAGCCCTGTATCTATCAGTCTGTGTTTATAGCCCTGTATCTATCAGTCTGTGATCACAGCCCTGTTTCTATCAGTCTGTATTTACAGCCCTGTATCTGTCAGTCTGTGATCACAGCCCTATATCTGTCAGTCTGTGATTACAGACCTGTATGGATCAGTCTGTGTTTATAGCCCTGTATCCTTCAGTCTGTGTTTACAGTTCTGAATCTGTCAGTCTGTGTTTATTGCCCGGTATCTGTCAGTCTATGTTAATAGCCCTGTATCTGTCAGTCTATGTTTATAGCCCTCTATATATCGGTCTGTGTTTATATCCCTGTATCTGTCAGTCTGAGTTTACAGCCCTCTATCTGTCAGCCTGTGTTTATAGCCCTGTATATGTCAGTCTGTGTATACATTTCTGTATCTGTCAATGTGTTTACAGCCCTGTATCTGTCAGCCTGTGTTTATAGCCCTGTATCTGTCAGTCTGTGTTTACAGCCCTGTATCTGTCAGCCTGTGTTTATAGCCCTGTATCTGTCAGCCTGTGTTTATAGCCCTGTATTTGTCAGTCTGTGTATACATTTCTGTATCTGTCAGTCTGTTATTAAAGCCCTGTATTTGTTAGTATGTGCTTATAGCCCTGTATCTGTCGGTCTGTTTTTACAGTTCTGACTCTGGCAGTGTTTACAGCACTGTACCTGTCAGTCTGTGTTTACAGCCCTGTATCTGTCAGCCTGTGTTTATAGCCCTGTATCTGTCAGGCTGTGTTTATAGCCCTGTATTTGTCAGTCTGTGTATACATTTCTGTATCTGTCAGTCTGTTATTAAAGCCCTGTATTTGTTAGTATGTGCTTATAGCCCTGTATCTGTCGGTCTGTTTTTACAGTTCTGACTCTGGCAGTGTTTACAGCACTGTACCTGTCATTCTGTATTTACAGCCCTGTATCTGTCAGTCTGTTTTTACAGTCCTGAATCTGTCAGTCTTTGTTTACAATTCTGTATCTGTCAGTCTGTGTTTACAATTCTGTATCTGTCAGTCTGTGTTTAAAGCCCTGAATCTGTCAGTCTATGTTTATAACCCTGTATCTGTCAGTCTGTGTTTACAGTTCTGTATCTGTCAGTCTGTGTTTATAATTCTGTATCTGTCAGTCTGTGTTTATTGCCCGGTATGTGTCAGTCTGTGTTTACAATTCTGTGTCTGTCAGTCTGTGTTTACAGCCCTGTATCTGTCAGTCCATGTTTACAGCACTGTATCTGTCAGGCTGTGTTTATAGCCCTGTATCTGTCAGTCTGCGTTTACATGTCTGTATCTGTCAGTCTGTGTTTACAACCCTGTATCTGTCAGTCTGTGTTTACAGCCCTGTATCTGTCAGTCTGTGTTTATAGCCCTGTATCTGTCAGTCTGTGTTTACAGCCCTGTATCTGTCAGTCTGTGTTTATTGCCCTGTATCTGTCAGTCCATGTTAATAGCCCTGTATCTGTCAGTCTGTATTTATAGCCCTGTATATATCAGTCTGTGTTTATATCCCTGTACCTGTCAGTCTGTGTTTAGAGCCCTATATCTGTCAGTCTGTGTTTATAGCCCTATATCTGTCAGTCTGAGTTTACAGCCCTCTATCTGTCAGCCTGTGTTTATAGCCCTGTATATGTCAGTCTGTGTATACATTTCTGTATCTGTCAATGTGTTTACAGCCCTGTATCTGTCAGCCTGTGTTTATAGCCCTGTATCTGTCAGCCTGTGTTTATAGCCCTGTATTTGTTAGTGTGTGCTTACAGCCCTGTATCTGTCAGTCTGTTTTTACAGTTCTGACTCTGACAGCCTGTGTTTATTGCCCTGTATCTGACAGTCTGTGTTTATAGCCCGGTATCTGTCAGTCTGAGCTTATAGCCCTGTATCTGTTAGTCTGTTTTTACAGTTCTGAATCTGACAGCCTGTGTTTATTGCCCTGTATCTGACAGCCTGTGTTTACAGCCCTGTATCTGTCAGTCTGTGTTTACAGTTCTGTATCGGTCAGACTGTGTTTATAGCCCTGTATGTGTTAGTCTGTGTTTACAGTTCTGTATGTGTCAGTCTGTGTTTATAGCACTGCATCTGTCAGTCTGTTATTACAGCCCTGAATTTGTTAGTGTGGTTTTTCAGCTTTGTATCTGTCAGTCTGTGTTTACAGCCCGGTATCTGTCTGTCTATGTTTACATCCCTGTGCCTGTCAGTATGTCTTTACAGCCCTATGGCTGTGTGTGTGTGTGTCTATAGCCCTGTATCTGTCAGTCTGTGTTTACAGTTCTGTATCTTTCAGTCTGTGTTCATACTCCTGTATCTGTCAGTCTGTGTTTACAGCCATGTATCTGTCAGCCTGTGTTTCCAGTTCTGTATCTGTTAGTCTATTTTTACAGTCCTGTATCGGTCTGTTTGTGTTTACAGCCCTGTGCCTGTCAGTCTGTGATTACAGCCCTATATCTGTCAGGCTGTGTTTATAGCCCTGTATCTATCAGTCTGTGTTTACAGCCCTGTATCTGTCAGTCTGTGTTTACAGCCCTGTATCTGTCAGTCTGTGTTTACAGTTCTGTATCTGTCAGTCTGTGATCACAGCCCTATATCTGTCAGTCTGTGTTTACAGCCATGTATCTGTCAGTCTGTGTTTACAGTTCTGTATCTGTCAGTCTGTGTTTACAGTTCTGTTTCTGTCAGTCTGTGTTTACAGTTCTGTATCTTACAGTCTGTGTTTACAGCAGAGAGCGGCGCGAGCTGGGTGGAAGTGAAGTTGGAGCGCAGAGCTAGTCGGGAAGGTAAGTGATTGATATTGGAGTGGGTGTGTTCTAGACCCCAGGCCCTACATAGTAGGGCCTCCCTCCCATCCTCCTCCTCCAACCTAACTTTAAAGTCCACAGGTAAGTTACTCAGTGTTCTTGTTTTGGAGATGAAGTGTAGAGTAATGGTAGTGCAGGCAGTGGAATGTTCCTCCTGCAGGATGTTTGAGGTAGGGGTGACCACCGATTCTCCTGTCGACTTCGTCTGCAGGAAATGCAGTCAGATCCTGCTCCTCACAGAACGAGTTAGGGAACTGGAACTGGAGTTGGATGAACTGAGGAATATTCGAGAGGCTGAGAGGGTGATAGATAGAAGCTACAGGGACATAGTTACGCCAGAGAGCAGAGGTAGCTGGGTAACAGTTAGAGGTGGGAAGGGGAGGAAGCAGGCAGTGCAGGGATCCCCTGTGGTCGTTCCCCTCAACAATAAGTATACCGCTTTGGATACTGTTGGGGGGGAAGGCCTAGCAGGGGTAAGCTGCAGTGACCGGGTCTCTGGCACGGGGTCCGGCTCTGACGCCCAGAAGGGAAAGGGGGAAAGGAGGAGAGCGCTAGTTATAGGAGACTCTATAGTTGGAGGGACGGACAGGCGGTTCTGTGGACATGGGCGAGACTCTCGGTTGGTTTGTTGCCTCCCGGGTGCCAGGGTCCAAGACGTCTCGGACCGTGTCTTCAGAATCCTTAAGGGGGAGGGTGTGCAGCCAGAAGTCGACGTGCACGTTGGCACCAACGACATAGGTAGGAAGAGGGGTGGGGAGGTCATTCAGGAGCTCAGGGAGGTGGCTGGAAGCTAAAAGCTAGGACAGACAGAGTCGTCATCTCTGGGTTGTTGCCGGTGCCATGTGACAGTGAGGCAAGGAATAGGGAGAGAGTGCAGTTGAACACGTGGCTGCAAGGATGGTGTAGGAGGGAGGGCTTCAGGTATTTGGACAATTGGATTGCATTCTGGGGAAGGTGGGACCTGTACAAGAGGGACGGGTTGCACCTGAACCAGAAGGGCACCAATATCCTGGGGGGTAGGTTTGCTAGCACTCTTCGGGGGGGTTTAAACTAATTTGGCAGGGGGATGGGATCCGGACTTGTAGTCCAGCAAGTAGGCTAGCTGTTTGTCAGGATGTCCAAGAATGTAGGGAGGCTGTGGAGAAGGTAGCACTGACAGGGAGTACTTGCGGACTCAGAGATGGGTTCATGTGCGTATACTTCAACGCAAGGAGTATCAGAAATAAGGTGGGTGAACGTAAGGCGTGGATCGGTACCTGGGACTACGATGTTGTGGCCATCATGGAAACGTGGATAGAAGAGGGACAGGAATGGCTGTTGGAGGTTCCTGGTTACAGATGTTTCAGTAAGATTAGGGAGGGTGGTAAAAAAGGAGGGGGGGTGGCGTTGCTAATTAGAAATGGTATAACGGCTGCAGAAAGGCAGTTCGAGGGGGATCTGCCTTTGGAGGTAGTATGGGCTGAAGTCAGAAATAGGAAAGGTGCAGTCACCTTGTTGGGTGTTTACTATAGGCCCCCCAATAGCAACAGAGATGTGGAGAAACAGATTGGGAAACAGATTTTGGAAAGGTGCAGAAGGCACAGGGTAGTAGTCATGGGTGATTTCAACTTCCCAAACATTGATTGGAAGTTCTTTAGATCAAGTAGATTGGATGGGGTGGTGTTTGTGCAGTGTGTCCAGGAAGCTTTTCTAACTCAGTATGTAGATTGCCTGACAAGAGGGGAGGCCATATTGGATTTGGTACTTGGTAACGAACCGGGACAAGTGATGGGCTTGTTAGTGGGTGAGCATTTTGGTGATGGTGACCACAATTCTGTGACTTTCACCTTGGTTATGGAGAGAGATAGGTGCATGCAACAGGGTAGGTTTTACAATTGGGGGAAGGATAAATACGATGCTGCAAGACAGGATCTGAGGAGCATAAGTTGGGAGCATAGGCTGTCAGGGAAGGATGTCGTGGAAATGTGGAACTTTTTCAAGGAACAGATATGACATGTCCTTGATATGTATGTACCTGTCAGGCAGGAAAGAGATGGTCGTGTGAGGGAACCTTGGTTGACGAGGGAGGTTGAATGTCTTGTAAAGAGGAAGAAGGGGGCTTACATAAGGTTGAGGAAACAGGGTTCAGACAGAGCAGTGGAGGGATACAGGATAGCCAGGAGGGAGCTGAAGAAAGGGATTAGGAGAGCTAAGAGAGGGCATGAAAAATCTTTGGCGGATAGGATCAAGGATAACCCCAAGGCATTTTATACGTATGTGAGAAACATGAGAATGACGAGAACGAGGGTAGGTCTGATCAAGGACAGTAGTGGGAGACTATGTATTGAGTCGGAAGAGATAGGAGAGGTCTTGAATGAGTACTTTTCTTCAGTATTTACAAACGAGAGGGACCGTATTGTTGAAGAGGAGAGTGTGAAATGGACTGGTAAGCTCGAGGAGATACTTGTTAGGAAGGAAGATGTGTTGGACATTTTGAATAACTTGAGGATAGACAAGTCCCCCGGGCCTGACGGGATATATCCAAGGATTATGTGGGAAGCAAGAGAGGAAATTGCAGAGCAGTTGGCAATGATCTTTTCGTCTTCACTGTCAACAGGGGTGGTTCCAGGGGACTGGAGAGTGGCGAATGTTGTGCCCCTGTTCAAAAAAGGGAATAGGGATAACCCCGGGAATTACAGGCCAGTTAGTCTTACTTCGGTGGTAGGCAAAGTAATGGAAAGGGTACTGAGGGATAGGATTTATGAGTATCTGTAAAGACACTGCTTGATTAGTGACAGCCAGCACGGATTTGTGAAGGGTAGGTCTTGCCTTACAAGTCTTATTGAATTCTTTGAGGAGGTGACCAAGCATGTGGATGAGGATAGAGCAGTGGATGTAATATACATGGATTTTAGTAAGGCATTTGATAAGGTTCCCCATGCGGAAAGTCAGGAGGCATGGGATCGAGGGAAATTTGGCCAGTTGGATAGAAAACTGGCTAACCGGTCGAAGTCAGAGAGTGGTGGTAGATGGTAAATATTCAGCCTGGAGCCCAGTTACAAGTGGAGTTCCGCAGGGATCAGTTCTGGGTCCTCTGCTGTTTGTAAATTTTATTAATGACTTGGAAGAGGGAGTCAAAGGGCGGGTCAGTAAATTTGCAGATGATACGAAGATTGGTGGAGTTGTGGATAGTGAGGAGGGCTGTTGTTGGCTGCAAAGGGACTTAGATATGATGCAGAGCTGGGCTGAGGAGTGGCAGATGGAGTTCAACCCTGCCAAGTGTGAGGTGGTCCATTTTGGAAGGACAAATAAGAATGCGGAATACAGGGTTAACGGTAGGGTTCTTAGTAAGGTGGAGGAGCAGAGGGATCTTGGGGTCTATGTTCGTAGATCTTTGAAAGTTGCCACTCAGGTGGATAGAGCTTGTAAGAAGGCCTATGGTGTATTAGCGTTCATTAGCAGAAGGATTGAATTCAAGAGTCGTGAAGTGATGTTGCAACTGTACAGGACTTTGGTTAGGCCACATTTGGAGTACTGTGTGCAGTTCTGGTCGCCTCACTTTAGGAAAGATGTGGAAGCTTTGGAGAGGGTGCAGAGAAGATTTACCAGGATGTTGCCTGGAATGGAGAATAGGTCGTACGAGGATAGGTTGAGAGTGCTAGGCCTTTTCTCGTTGGAACGGAGAAGGATGAGGGGTGACTTGATAGAGGTGTATAAGATGATCAGGTGAATAGATAGAGTAGACAATCAGAAACTTTTTCCCCGGGTACAACAGAGTGTTACAAGGGGACATAAATTTAAGGTGAAGGGTAGAAGGTATAGGGGAGATGTCAGGGGTAGGTTCTTTACCCAGAGAGTGGTGGGGGCATGGAATGCGCTGCCTGTGGGAGTGGCAGAGTCAGAAACATTGGCGAACTTTAAGTGGCAATTGGATAGGTACATGGATAGGTGCTTAAGCTAGGACAAATGTTCGGCACAACATCGTGGGCCGAAGGGCCTGTTCTGTGCTGTATTGTTCTATGGTCGATGTTCTGTATCTGTCAGTCTATGTTTGTAGCCCTACATCTGTCAGTCTGTGTTTACAGTCCTGTATCTGTCAGTCTGTGTTTACAGCCCTGTATCTGTCTGTACATGTTTACAGTCCTGTGTCTGTCTGTCTGTGTTTACAGCCCTATATCTGTTTGTGTGTGTGTTTATAGCCCTGTATCTGCCAGTGTGTGTTTGTGGCCCTGTATCTGTCAGTCTGTGTTTACAGTCCTGTATCTGTCAGTCTGTGTTTACAGTCCTGTATCTGTCTGTACATGTTTATAGTCCTGTGTCTGTGTTTACAGCCCTATATCTGTTTGTGTGTGTGTTTATAGCCCTGAATCTGTCAGTCTGTGTCTATATCCCTGTATCTGTCTGTCTGTGTTTATAGACCTGTATCTGTCAATCTGTGATTACAGCCATATATCTCTCAGTCTGTGTTTATAGCCCTGTATCTGTCAGTCTGTGTTTATAGCCCTGTATCTGTCAGTCTGTGTTTACAGTCCTGTATCTGTCAATCTGGGTTTACAGCTCTGTATCTGTCAGTCTGTGTTTATAGCTCTGTATCTGTCAGTCTGTGTTTACAATTCTGTATATGTCAGTCTGTGTTTATAGCTCTGAGTCTGTCAGTCTCTGTTTATAGCCCAGTGTCAGTCAGTCTGTGTTTACAGTCCTGTATCTGCCAGTCTGTGTTTTTAGCCCTGTATCTGTCAGTCTGTGTTTAAATTTCTGTATCTGTGTTTACAGTTCTGTATCTCTCAGTCTGCGTTTACAGCCCTGTATCTGTCAGTATGTGTTTACAACCCTGTATCTGTCAGTCTGTGTTTATAGCCCTGTATCTGTCAGTCTGTGTTTACAGTTCTGTACCTGTCAGTGTGTGTTTACAGCCCTGTATCTGTCAGTCTGTGTTTACAGTCCTGTATCTGTCAGTCTGTGTTTACAATCCTTTATCTGTCTGTCTGTGTTTATAGCCCTGTATCTGTCAGTCTGTGTTTAAATTTCTGTATCTGTCAGTCTGTGATTACAGCCCTATATCTGTCAGTCTGTGTTTACAGTTCTGTATCTGTCAATCTGTGTTTACAATTCTGTATCTGTCAGTCTGTGTTTACAGTCCTGTTTCTGTCAGTCTGTGTTTACAGCCCTGTATCTGTCAGTCTGCGTTTACAGTTCTGTATCTTACAGTCTGTGTTTACAGTTCTGTATGTCAGTCTGTGTTTAAAGCCCTACATCTGTCTGTCTGTGTTTACAGTCCTGTATCTGTCAGCCTGTGTTTGCAGCCCTGTATCTGACAGTCTGTGTTTGCAGCCCTGTATCTGTCAGTCTGTGTTTACAGCCCTGTATCTTTCAGTCTGTGTTTATAGCCCTGTTTCTGTCAGTCTGTGTTTATAGTCCTGTATCTGTCAGTGTGTGATTTTAGCCCTATATCTGTCAGTCTGTGTTTATAACCCTGCATCTGTCAATCTGTGATTATAGCCCTATATCTGTCAGTCTATGTTTATAGCCCTGAAACTGTCAGTCTGTGTTTATAGTCCTGTATCTGTCAATCTGTATTTATAGCCCTGTATCTGTCAGTCTGTGTTTATATCCCTGTATCTATTAGTCTGTATTTATAACCCTGTATCTGTCAGTCTGTGTTTACAGTTCTGTATCTGTCAGTCTGTGTTTGCAGTTCTGTATCTTTCAGTCTGTGTTTACAGCCCTGTATCTGTCAGTGTGAGTTTATAGCCCTGTATCTGTCAGTCTGTGTTTACAGTTCTGTATTCTGTCAGCCTGTGTTTAGAGCCCTGTATCTGTCAGTCAGTGTTTAGAGCCCTGTATCTGTCAGTCTGTGTTTACAAGGTAAAAACAATGACTGCAGATGCTGGAAACCAGATTCTGGATTAGTGGTGCTGGAAGAGCACAGCAGTTCAGGCAGCATCCGAGGACAGAGTCTGTGTTTACAGCTCTGTACCTGTCAGTTTGTGATTACAGCCCTGTATCTGTTAGTCTGTGTTTACAGCCCTGTATCTGTCAGTCGGTGTTTATAGCCCTATATATGTCAGTCTGTGTTTCCAGTCCTGTATCTGTCAGTCTGAGATTACAGCCCTGTATCTGTTAGTCTGTGTTTATAGCCCTGTATCTGTCAGTGTGTGTTTACAGCCCTGTATCTGTCAGTCTGTGTTTCCAGTCCTGTATCTGTCAGTCTGTGATTACAGCCCTGTATCTGTCAGTGTGTGTTTACAGCCCTGTATCTGTCAGTCTGTGTTTCCAGTCCTGTATCTGTCAGTCTGTGATTACAGCCCTGTATCTGTCAGTCTGTGTTTACAGTTCTGTATCTGTCAGTGTGTGTTTACAGCCCTGTACCTGTCAGTCTGTGCTTATGGTATTCTGTTGGCGCAATTGCAGTCCTTTCGTTGTCAGCCTGTGGAGCCCCTTTGTTGATCTTCCCTGTGTGAGTACAGTACAGTGGTCCCATGTTGGACTACAATCCCCAGCATCCCTCTCCGCGGGGCCTGGCTCAGCAGGTGACTCAAACCGACTCGCTTCAGCTGGGGGGTGGAATCTTGCGTCAGTTTCAGTAAAATCCACTTTCCCTGGCGGCAGGGACAGGAATCCAAACACACTCGGCTGCGAAACCTCCAGTGCTGACCTTCAGAGGGTAAGTGACTGCTGCTCTGCACAGAATTAGACGGAATTCCGTGTCAGGGAAGCTGCTACATTCGGGTAACATTGTAACCAGTTGGTGAGATGTCGAGAGGGTCCAGCGCGGATACAGTGTTGCCCGAAAGAGTCACCTTTCTTTTGGCAAATGTCATTACTCTGATTGCTGTCCTTGGGTGCCAGGCGGGAGTAGTTAACCGATTTGCAGAAAACTCAACAGCGAAACCCGTGTGTGTTTGAAAAACAAGGTGTCAGTGTGTCACTTAAAGCAAACACTGCGATTTCAGGGACAGAAAGTTAGAGAGCGCAGAACGTGAAAACTCGAGTTACTCTCAATTTGTTGTTTAGTCCGCCACTGCTGAATTCCTCTCGTGGATATTTATATCTCCCACAAGATGGTCCGGGTCTGACACGGGAGAAAAAGGCAGCGACCTCTAGAGATTGCTGCTCACTCCAACCCTGAGGATTAAATCCCGGGATTAAATCTCTGGAACCGTCAAGAAATGATCTCCTCATTCCTTTCCCCTCCCACTCCCGTCAACCAATGTACAAAAAATTAACCCAATGTTCATTTGGAATTCCTACAGCACATTCCTTGTGGGCTGGGACCGAGCTCTTAGTCATACGTCGGATAACTTTGCACTCCAAGCCTGAAAACCGGAATTTATATAGCGCCATTCAACACCCAAGCAACTTGGAATTGTACTCATTGTCGCGTTCCTGAGTTAGGTGAGGATTTGGTAGGCAGGGTAGACAGGTAGGCAAGGGAACCCCAGGCCAGTGCTGGATGAGGAGCTGGTAATCTGTTTGAGTGTGAGAGTGAAGTCTATCAGTGAAATGAACAACTGATCATGACTCTATGACCAAGGCACAGCAGAACGGGGTGTTAATAGAGGGCAGTGTATTCAGAAAACTTGATCCTGTTGTGCTAGTCTGGACGGGACAGGTATTATCAGTAGATTATTAATCCAGGTACCTGGATAATGTAGGAGGAGAAAGTGAGGTCTGCAGATGCTGGAGATCAGAGCTGGAAATGTGTTGCTGGAAAAGCGCAGCAGGTCAGGCAGCATCCAGGGAACAGGAGAATCGACGTTTCGGGCATAAGCCCTGGAATCCTGAAGAAGGATTTATGCCCGAAACGTCGATTCTCCTGTTCCCTGGATGCTGCCTGACCTGCGCTTTTCCAGCAACACATTTCCAGACCTGGATAATGTAGCAGGGACTGGGCTTGAATTCTATCCTGGTGGAATTGGAATTAAATTTATATAAAAAGGTTGTGGAATCAAGAGTATAATGAGGAATGTGAATTTGATTATTGGAGAAACCCTAATGTCCTTTTGGTCTGGCTGACATGTGACTCCAGACCCACAGCAATGTGGTTTACTCTTAACTGCCCTCTGGGGAATTAGGAATGGCCAATAAATGCTGGTCCAGTCAGTGGTGCCCTCATCCTGTGAATGAATTAAAAAAAACATTGAATATTCTGTTTGGCTGCACAGTGCCAGGCTCCAAGATGGAGATGAGCTCGGATTGGGAGGAAGAAGGTCCAGTTGTCATGGTCCATGTAGGAACCAATAGCCCTGGTAGATCTTGGAATCCGGCACAGGAGAGGTGATGGCCCTAATGGTGTTGTTACTGGGCTAATAATCCGGAATGTGGGCTAATGTCCTGGGACTTGGGTTTAAATCCCACGTGGTAGATGGTTAAAATTCAAATTCAATAAAAGTCTGGAATTTTAAAAATAATGCTGATCCAATGGTTTGCTGTGTAAAAGTCCAGCTCGTTCATTAATGTCCCTAAGGGAAGGAAATCTGCTCCACGTGACACCACACCCACAACAATGTAGTTGATACTTAATGATCCTCTGGACAATAAGTACTGGCCCAGCCAGTGACATTCTCATCTCGTGAATGAATTTAAAAAAAAAAAAAATTGTCTTTATTGTGTAACAAAAATTTTTTTGAAATAATAGTGAAACAAGAGTCTAGAGAGAATGAGGAACGTAAAGAAATGAGTAAATAAATAGCACTGAAGAAAGAAATAAGACTAAAGCTGACATATTCCTCCTCCTGAAGACCTACTCTCCCGGGATTTGGAGATAGCAATAGAGATAGTGAATTCACTAGTCTTAATATTGAACCATTTTCTAGATTCTAAAATGGTCCGGGTAGATTAAAAGGGAGCAAATACAATGCTGCTCTGTCAGAAAGGAGGGATCAGGCAAAAAGGGAACCACACAGCAGTGAGCCTGATTTCAGATAAAGAACAAAGATCAGTACAGCACAGGAACTGGCCCGTCAGCCCACCCAGACTGAGCTGACACACAACAGCTTTCTTAACTAAAAGCTTTTGCTTCCACACGGCCCATATCCCTCTATCCCTTATTCTTGCATCTGTGAAGATGTCTCTTCAATGTTGCTATTGGATCCTCCCCCACTACACCCCCTAGCAGCACATTCCAGGCACTTCCCATCTTCAGTGTAACAATACCTGCTCCCACATCTCCTTTAAACATTTCCTCTTTTACTTTAAATCTATGCCCCCTTGTAATTGACATTGCACCTTGGGAAAACTATCCATTCTATTCACACCTCTCAGAGTTTAGTAAATTTCCGGATGTAGGTTTGCTCACTGAGCTGGGACGTTCATTTCCAGACGTTTCGTTACCTTGCTAGGTAACATCTTCAATGGACTTCATGTGAAGCAATGCTGAAAATTCCTGCTTTCTATTTATATGTTTGGGTAAATAGAAAGCAGGAATTTTCAGCATTGCTTCGCATGAGGTCCACTGGAGATGTTACCGAGCAAGGTGATGAAACGTCTGGAAATGAACCTTCCAGCTCAGTGAGCAAACCTACATCCGGAACCTCAATCTGAGCTACAAATCTCAAAACTTGCTGTGGTAGCTCAGCAATTAGAGAAAGAAATCCTATGATTAGGTTGATTCAACACAGGTTTATGAACTCAAAAATGCTGTTTGAGACATTGTTATTATGAGTTTGAAGCTGACAGGTATAGAGGGTTAACTGGTGGGTGTAAAGTATTTGGATTTTCAACAGGTT
Source organism: Chiloscyllium plagiosum (assembly GCF_037043375.1). Classification (NCBI taxonomy): domain Eukaryota; kingdom Metazoa; phylum Chordata; class Chondrichthyes; order Orectolobiformes; family Hemiscylliidae; genus Chiloscyllium; species Chiloscyllium plagiosum. The sequence goes on along the minus strand of NW_028270164.1, from coordinate 2,630,705 downwards.
TTAGAAAGGCATTACAGAAGAGACTACTGTGCGGCATGGGATTGGGGTTGTATTTAACACAGATTGAGGCTTGGTTAATTGACCAAAGATCAAGTAGGAATAAAGGGATCGTTTTCAGACTGGGGCCCTGTCACTCCTGGAGTGCTGCAAGCATGCATTCTGGGGCTCAGCTCTTTATAATCAAAATCATCGACTCAGGAAGGGATTGAAGCTCATGTATCTTAAGTTTGCTGAGAACATAGGGATTACCTGGTTATTTAAGATGGGCCACTGAAAACATTCTTCAGTCAGAGAGTTAAAAGTCAGACAATCAGGAGTTCCTTCTTCAGAATGATTGATATGTGGAGTAGGCTGCAGGCAGGAAAATGAGGTTTTGGATTCTAGACACATTCCAGAGGTAACCTGACACGATCATGGGGGATTCTGAAACTCTGTGGAAGGAGCACAGAGAGCTGATGGGTTTTTGGCATTGATCTTTCTCTCATTCTGCCTTTGACCTGTTGTACTCTGTTGTATATTGTCCCTCCTTTCAGTTTTTTGTTCTTACATCCTGCAAGTATAATTCCACGCTGGAGCTCCAGAGATGCCCTCTGTCAGATTTCTCACTCATGCCCAACCTCTGGACAGTGAGTTTCAGCAGTCTGTTTGATCACAGATCCAATTCACGAATATATGCCAAACATACTCACAGCCTCAGATACTGACTACAACCATCGACTCTTGCAACACAGAAAGATGCCCCTTGCCCCATTGTGTGTTTGCTGCCCCCATGAAGCAGCTATTAAATTTTCTTACTTGGCTGCTCTAATCCTGAAAATATTTGCCCCCCTCAGGTATTTTTTCAGGTTCCTTTTGAAAGTTACTATTGAATCTGTTTACACTGCTTTGCAGGTAACAGGTTTTAGATTGTAACAACTCACCATTTCAAAAAAATCCTTTAATTTCTCTTCTGATTCTTTTGCCAATTATTTCTACTCTACGTCTCTCTGATTACTGATTCTTATATCAATGGAAACAGTTTCTCCCTGTCTACCTGATCAAAACCCCTCGTCGTCTTCAAAACTTCTGGGGAGTGATGTGGAAGGCTAATTTTCTCAGAATCTTTATCCTTCTAACAAAGGTTGTTGTGGAGTGGCTAGGTTGAGGCTCCCACACGGAAACAGGCCCAACAGGTCCACACTGGTGTTTCTGCACCACATATCCCTCCTCCCAGCCCTCGTCACCACACAGCCCAGCAACACATCCTTCTATACCTTTCCTGCTCCTGTGTTTATCTGGCTTTCCCTGCCAATGAGTGAGCATAGATAATCCACAATACAAAAACAAGCCAACTTATTTACTCAGAGCAAGTAACAGAGAGCTATATAAAAAAAGGGAGTTTTTGGAGTGATTTAAAATTGGAGAGGCCTTGTTTGGGAGGCAAAACTGAAAGGAAATGGGGAAATACCAGCTGGGGTTTTACTTTTAAAATAGAAAAAAAATTAATGTCTGTTTTTTCCTGCAGGTTGCTCATGTACTGAACTTATTAATGTGTATGTTTGTACAACGTGAATGGGTGTTAACATGCTGTCTGTTTACTACACTGTGTCAGTGCCACGGCTGCACTGTGGAACTCAGGATATTGACCTAACGTAACAATGATAGTGTGTCAGATCAAAGCTGTAGCTTTCTATGCTTTCAGTTTTGAACTCTCCCACAAATTTAATTCATTTCTCCAGCCCGTCAAATGTTAATGTGCTCCTGAGTTTGATCTGTAAACATTGTTACACATCTCTTCTAAGTATAGATGCACTACCAGGGAGCACTACCAATAATGACCATTATTTGCTCCTTCCCTGCAAGAAATCAAGACTCCTGGACACCCCAGGGGTATTATCAACAAACCCCAGCTCTCCCTGCCCCTTGTAGATGTCGCCACAGCTACCACAAGGAGCATGCCAAAGCAGTAACAGCGTCTGTCAGTTTCAACAGAGAGTGGAAACAGGCATCTTAGTCTCTCTCTCTCTCTGTCCATCTAAAGAGTGACTCCTGCTGTATGGTGTGGGGGCACCAGTCCTGGCTGATTTTCTTTCTATGTCTAGCCCAGGTAGTATTACATGCCTATTGACTCCACAAAGGGTTTATAAACTGGGACTCAGTGTCACTGAAGCCAGTACATTTCCCAAGTGAATGACTGAGCTCACTCTCTCAAAATAACTTATTGAATGTAATATTTAAAAGTTAATGTGCGATGGGGGATCTGACCAAGAGGCAGTGCTCAGTGAGTGTGCTACAATAACACAAGTAGATCAGCTGGTTATGGGTTCTGAGCAATGATCTGACTCCTGCGCACTGTAAGGCTCAGTATCATCCACCTTGAGATGGTTATGTTTTGGCCCTTGCTCAGTTCAAACCAATATATCAGTGTATATCTATTGAATATTGAGAGGATACAGCTGGGAATTTGAAGATCATCCATAAATGATGGGTTGAGGGGACATAGTTCTCTGTGTATGTTACATTGTTCTTATTGTTTAGTGCACAGCGACTTGAATACAAATGTAGGGCTGTTATCCAGTGCTCGGGTGAGATTACATCTGGAGCACTGCATTCATTACTGGTCAACGTGCTTAAGGAATGATGTATCTGCGCTGGAGGCAGTTCAGAGAAAGTTCACTAAACTAATTCCCAGAATGAATGTGTTATCTTATGAAGAAAGGTTGGACAGGTTGGGCTTGTATCTTCTGGCGTTTAGAAGAGTGAGAGGTGACTTAATTAAAACATACAAGATCCTGAGGGGTTTTAACAGAACGGATGTGAAGAGGACATTTCTTGTTATGGGAGAATCTAGAAATAGAGGCCTCTGTTTAAAAATGTGGTTCTCATTTAAGACAAAGATGGGGCAAAGATTTTTCTCTGAGGATCATGTGTCTTTGGAATTCATGTCTTGTAATGGTGGTGGAAGCTGAGTCCTTGAATATTTTTAATGCAAAAGTAAATAGTTTCCTGTCAAACAAGGGACTGAAAGGTTATTGGGATAGGCAGGAACATAGACTGACCATTAGGTCAGCCATGATTGTACAGGCTGGAGGGGCTGATTATCCGCTAGAGCATGTGCCTGTGGAAAATCAGTGATATTCCTCCATTAAGCCCTGGTGCAGTTATATAATGCTCGGAGTGGGGAATCACACACTATTAAACTATTGCGTCACTTTCCAGTTATTTTAATCAACTGACTCCGATTTCTGTCATCCATCTCCAGAACAGGTGGGACTCGAACCAGAATCATCTGGCTCACAGGTGGAACAGCTACCACTACACCACAAGGTCCTCTTGGGTTACTTTCTACTGCCTTTTGTTCATTTCCCTAATCAACCTGTTCAGAGATGTTATTACACACCTCTGGAGGAGATGGGACTTAAACCTGGAGCCCTTGGGACAGGGACAGGGCACCACGAGAGTCCCTTGGGTTAATTTTTTAAGATAGCACAGTCTAGTTTTATAATTGGAGAAATCCCTGAGATTAATTGCTGAAGGTGATTACAACTTGAGGTCAATTAGAGGTCAGTTGCTATTTATTGGTTGATTCACATGTTAGCAATTTTCTGGTTCCAGTTCATAAAAAATCAGAACTAAATGTCTCCTTTTTGTTTTATATTTGTGAAATTTTATATTCACATATTGATGTGTATTTATTCCTTTGAGAGATTTGTTGAATTTGATATGAAGCAAAGAGGAACTATTGGGTTTTCGTTGGGCAGAGAGCAATGCTGTCACAATCGAAATACCTTTATTCAGTCTTTCTAGTTTGTTCAGGGCAGTTGTCGCTTTGTTAGATCAGGAATAAATGTTCATTTGATGACTCTTGTGGCACAATGGTACTGTCCCTCCCTCTCAACTTGAAGTTTCAAGTTTCACTGTCCCAAGGATGCATCACAATACAGTTGGGTTGATTAAAAATACTTGAAAATGTGCATTGAACTAAGATCCATGTGCCTGAGTCAGGCATTGGAAAATTCCTTCAGGAAGAGAGATTGAAATAGCAGATGGGGGTCTGATTAAATTGGTTTGGAGTGGGGTGTTATGTATTGAACAATGATACTCCTGAGTAAGTTCCTGCATTGACTATTAAGCCCCACAACTTCACCAGTTTCCCTATTTGAATAAATGTGTTGGTTTAATCACTAAAATGGCCAATTGATCCTTGTTTTTTACTGTTTTTCAGAAGAAAGAGACTTTTAGCAACTTCTTTAATAAACTCAAAATAATCCATTCATTATAAGCTGTTTTTAAAACGTGGCAAAATATTGGCTATAATCTTGTATTAGAACAGTATTGCTTTAATTCTATGCATAGACACACCAAATAACACAAAAAATAAAACTGCAGAGAGGATTTAAAGGCAAAAGGGTGAAATTCTATTGACTGGAGTCTGAAACCAAGGATAGAATTTAAAATGGCCACAGTTTAGCTTTTCAAAGGGTTTATGGGATTGTCAGAAGTACTGCATTGTGGGAACTTTATCAGATTCCTAGAAACACGCACTGGGGGAGGGAGAGATACCAACAAATCCTGGGGGTTTTTGCTTACTCAGATCTGTAAAACAGAAAATTAAGTACAGAATGGGTTGCTAGACAACCATCAGCATAGGATCCCATAATAACTCTGAGCCAGGCTTTTCAGCAATTAAAGACCATAAACCCCATCCCTTTTCTCCCTAAATGCTTCGCTTGTCTTTTCTCCAAAGTTATGTGACATTCTGTAAACAGCAGGTAGACCACAGCACACATTAAACTGTTGTCAACATTTTCAGCAAAGTACTTGGTGAAAACGCTTCCTCAATTGAGAACATTTCTATAGAATTTCCTTGTGTTCTTCATGGAGAAGATATTGAGGTTTTTAAACTCATGAGCGGGCAGAACAGAAGTAGATACAGAGGGGCCATTTCTGCTTGTAAAAGAAAAAAAAGAACGAGAGGGTATAGGTTTAAAGTGTTGTGCAAATGAAGGAAGGGTGAGGTGAGAAAAAAACATGTTGACAGAGTGAATTATTTGGACCTGACCTGTGGTGGTGGCAGGTTCAATTGGCGCATTCAGGAGGGTATTGGATGGTTATTTGGATAGAAATGGTATGCAGTATGGGGAAAAAGCAGGAGATAGGATAGGTGCAGGCATGATGGGCTCAATGTCCTCCTTTTGCAAAGTAGCAATTCTATGATTCTACATTCCCACAACATCATCTTAACAGTTAAAATGCCAATATTGTATTGGATTTGTGAAATTGTATTTCCTAACGCTGTAAGCATAATCCTGTGTAGTGCTCCTGGGTGTAATTATCAGTTCTTGTTGTGTTCATGCCAGAAGTACTTCTGTCTATCAAGATACGATTGCTTCTGATAACAGCTAATGACCCACAGCAGATAGCTTCAGTTAAAGAATAAACAGTTGGCTGGTTCTCAGATAAAGGAGGCCAAAGGGCACCAGTTACTTTTATTGTGTATAGAGTGGTGAAAATCACATCATTCCAGACTAAATCTAACAATTTCAGAAGAAAACTGAGGCTGAGGCTGTGGTGTAGCATTTCAGGGAGTGCTGCACTGTCGGACGGCCAGCGCTGAGGGAGTGCCGTACTGTCGGAGGGCCAGCGCTGAGGGAGTACCGTACTGTCGGAGGGTCAGCGCTGAGGGAGTGCTGCACTGTCGGAGGGCCAGCGCTGAGGGAGTGCCGTACTGTCGGAGGGTCAGTACTGAGGGAGTGCCGCACTGTCAGAGGGTCAGTACTGAGGGAGTGCCGCATGTCAGAGGGTCAGTGCTGAGGGAGCGCTGCACTGTCAGCGGGTCAGTGCTGAGGGAGCGCTGCACTGTCAGCGGGTCAGTGCTGAGGGAGTGCTGCACTGTCAGAGGATCAGTGCTGAGGGAATGCCGCACTGTCAGAGGGCCAGTGCTGAGGGAGTGCTGCACTGTCGGAGGGTCAGCGCTGAGGGAGTGCTGCACTGTCGGAGGGCCAGCGCTGAGGGAGTGCTGCACTGTCGGAGGGCCAGCGCTGAGGGAGTGCTGCACTGTCGGAGGGCCAGCGCTGAGGGAGTGCTGCACTGTCGGACGGCCAGCGCTGAGGGAGTGCTGCACTGTCGGACGGCCAGCGCTGAGGGAGTGCTGCACTGTCGGACGGCCAGCGCTGAGGGAGTGCTGCACTGTCGGACGGCCAGCGCTGAGGGAGTGCTGCACTGTCGGACGGCCAGCGCTGAGGGAGTGCTGCACTGTCGGACGGCCAGCGCTGAGGGAGTGCTGCACTGTCAGAGGGCTAGCGCTGAGGGAGTGCTGCACTGTTGGAGGGCCAGCGCTGAGGGAGTGCTGCACTGTCGGAGGGTCAGTGCGCATTGTGGGAAATGTACCATAGCCAATCCACCTGACTTGCACAATTTGGACTGTGGGATGAAACCAGGGCATCGGAGGAAACCCACATTGACCCAGAGAGAAAGTGCAATCTCCATGTGCAAATACCCAAGGCTGGAATCGAAACCGGGTCTCTGGCACTGTGAAGTAGCAGCTAAGCACTGAGCTGCCGTGCCTTTCTCTTGGTTAGTGCGGCACTCCCTTGGATAATACAGCGAGGCTTAATGCAAATGACAAACAGTTTCTCCTTACAATTCCTTCTCTTCACCTGTTTGTGAATATTGCTGACAAGACCAGCAGTTTTTGCCTGTCCTTAATTGACAGTGGCTTGGTTGTTTTGATAGGGTCATTTCAGACGCTATTTCGAATCATAGAGTCATAGAGATGTACAGCACAGAAACAGACCCTTTCATCCAACTCGTCCATGCTGACCAATTTTCCTAAATAAGCATAGTCCCATTTGCCAGCACTTGGCCCATTTCCCTCTAAACCCTTCCTATTCATATCCCCATCCAGATGCCTTTTAAATGTTGTAATTGTACCTGTCTCCATCACTTCCTCCGGCAGCTCATTCCATACACACATCACCCTCTGCATGAAAAAGTTGCCCCTTAGGTCCTTTTTAAGTCTTTCCCCTCTCACCCTAAACCTATGCCCTCTACTTCTGAACTCCCCCCCCCCGCCAGGGAGAAGACCTTGTCTATTTACCCTATCCATGCTCACTATGATTTTAAACCAATTGGTAAACCAAGTGAGGGAGGGGCAGATTTCTTTCCCGAAGGACATTGGTGAATCTAGGCTCCCCCACCCCCGAATACTCCATATGCCAGCAGTCAGGCAAATGAAGAACAAAACTCCAACAAGCTGTTTGCAATGGAGAAATAAAGTTTAAAAAAGACATTTTCCTTATTTTATAGAAATCTGAAAGTATATATAGAAGGCTCAAGATGTGGGATTGATGACTCTCCCCTCAGTGTCTATTTTGGAGGCGGGGTGACCTCTTTAATATGTTCACCCCTTTCATGGTGTTACATATTTACACTGGAGGACTTCCAGCATGTCAGAGACAGTGTCAGACTAATGCTGGAAAAATGTGGACTTACATATGTTTGGAGGATTATGGTCCAGGTGCTGGCAGGTGGGACTAGATTGGGCTGGGATATCTGGTCAGCATGGATGAGTTGGACCGAAGGGTCTGTTTCTGTGCTGTACATCTCTGACTCTATGACGCTACGTCATGTAACAGAGTCTGATTTTGAACTTTTGTTTAGGGTCGGGTACATTTCTGTAAACATCACAATCCTCCTGGGCCAGGAGGAGGGACGCTACTAATTCACTGCAGTGGAAATTCTACCAGCCTTTGTGAGAGGATTTATACCCATGTTCCCAGGTATTACCTGAGGTCTCAGGGTTACTGGTTCAGTGGCATTGCCACAACCCCAACATCTCTCCAGCTGATTGTACTTTATTTGTTACCAGACTTTAAAAAAATCCTTTGAGTGTCAATTTAATTCGGCTACTAACCCTGTTATATAATGAAATGTATACAGGCAGACACAAACTGGCTCATTACTAAAGAAGATTAATCCCAGTCAGATCCCAGGGTGTCACTTGTGACTGGGGCTGGAGGCAAGCAATAGATGTTGAGTTCAGGGAACTGGGCATTGAGAATGAGCTGATGTTTCTATTTCCTTCACACTGATCTCATTCACCTTGAGGAGTGACTGTCCTCAGCCACCCCCAAAAGAAACAAAGTCGGGAAAAGTACTTCACAATGTACAGATAGTGGAAGCCAGTCCAGCAGCTGATCTGCGTCTGAGAACTTTCCGTCTTGTGGAGTGTTGTGGTTTGGAAAGTAACTTACATTTTCAGGAAGTGGAGACATAGGAAAAGGAGGAAGCCATTCACTCTGTCCAATCTGCTCTTCCAATCAATGACAAAATGGCACTATATCCCAATTCTGGTTATTTCCTTAGCTCTGTATTCCTCCATATTCTCACCATTCAATTTCAGTTCATCTCTTGAAAACACAACAGCTGCACCCATTTGATGCAGACAGTTCCAGGTTTCTATTTCCCTCTGCTTGTGGCAGTCCTGTTGGTCACTCAGTAACTTTCAACAAAAGAGGGAGGTGTTTGTGATAAATGTTTGAATCTGAACAGATGTGATAATACCCCTAACAAAAATAGGTAGTGATTTAAAAAAAATTACAAAAATTTCATATCTACAGCCACCAAAGAAATCTGTGATTGTGAATTGCAGCTTCTCTAATATGCAGAAGATAAAAGTTCATGGTATTGGGGTAACAGACTGGCCAACTAACAGGAAGCAGAGTGTCAGCTAAATGGGTCTTTTTCAGGCTGGCAGGGCGTTATGAGTGGTGGGCCACATGGATCCATGCTGGGCCTTACTCTTTACAATGTTTAGATAAATGATTTGGATGGAGGGATAGGAGGGAAAGGAGCAAAACTTACTAGTGACACAAAGATAAGTTAGAAAGCAAGTTGCGGATAGGACATGAGGTGTCTACAAAGAGAAGGAGAACAGTACAGCACAGTACAGGCCCTTCGGCCCACGATGTTTTGTCGAGCATTTATCTTAATCTAAGATCAACCTAACCCACACACCCCTCAATTTACTGCTGTCCATGTGCTTGTCCAGCAGTCGCTTAAATGTCCCTCATGTCTCTGACTCTACTACCACCACTTGCAGTACATTCCACACACCCACCACTCTCTGTGTAAAGAACTTACCTCTGACATCCCCCCAAACCTTCCTCCAATCACCTTAAAATTATGACCCCTCGTGACAGCCATTTCTGCCCTGGGGGAAAGTCTCTGGCTATCTACTCTCTCTATGCCTCTCATTATCTTGTACACCTTTATCAAATCACCTCTCTTCCTCCTTCTCTCCAGTGTGAAAAGCACGAGCTCACTCAACCTCTCTTCATAAGAGAAGCCCTCCAATCCAGGCAGCATCCTGGTAAAGCTCCTCTGCATCCTCTTTAAAGCATCTACATCTTTCCTATAATGAAGCAACCAGAACTGTTCGCAATAGTCCAAGTGTGGTCTAACCAGGGTTTTATAGAGCTGCAGCAAAACCTCGTGGCTCTTAAACTCAATCCTCCTATTAATGAAAGCCATTCCAACTCTATAAACTTGGGTTGAAACTTCGTGGGATCTATGTACATGGACTCCAAGATCCCGCTGTTCCTCCACACTGCCAAATTTGTATTCAGCATTCAAATTCAATCTTCCAAAAGGAAATACTTCACATTTATCCAGGTTGAACTCCATCTGCCACTTCTCAGCCCAGCTCTGCCTCCTGTCTATGTCCTGTTGTAGCCTGTAACAGCCCTCGACACTATCTACATCACTGAACCTTGTGTCATCGGCAAACTTACTAACTCCCCCTTCCACTTCTTCATTCAAGTCATTAATAAAAACTACAAAGAGCAGAGGCCTTAGAACAGATCCCTGCGGGACACCAGCAGTCACCGACCTCCAGGCGGAATACTTTCCATCCACTACCACTCGCTGTCTTCTTTCAGCCAGTCAATTCCATCGGACAGCCAAATGTCCCTGTATCCCATACCTCCTAACTTTGAGTGAGCCTACCATGAGGAACCTTATCAAATGCCTTACTGAAATCCATATACACCACATCCACTGCTCAACCTTCATCAACTTGTCTCATCACATCCTCAAAGAACTCAATAAGGCTTGTGAGTCATAACATGCTCCTCACAAAGCCATGCTGACTATCTTTAATCAAACTATGTCTTTCCAAATAGTCATAAATCCTATCTCTCAGAATCCTTTCCAGTTCCTTGCTTACCAAAAATGTAAGACCGACTGGTCTGAAATTCCCAGGGATTTCCCTATTCCCTTTCTTGAACAGAGGTACAACATTCACCTCCCTGCAATCATCTAATATTACTCCCATGGAGAGTGAGGATGCAAAGATCATCGCCAGAGGCACAGCAATCTCGTTCCTCAATCCCCGTAGAAACTTTGGATATATCTGGTCTAGCCCTGGGGACTTATCTAACTTGAAGCTTCCCAGAATTTCCAGCACACCCACTTTCTTAATATCAATCTATTCAAGCCTATTAACCTGGTCCATCGTGTTCTCACTATTAACAAGGTCCCTCTCTCTAGTGAATACTGAAGCAAAACACACATTTAGGGCCTCCCCTACCTCTTCAGACTCCAGGCACAAGTTCTCTCCACTATCCCTGATCGGCTGTACCCTATCTCTGATCATTCTCTTATTTCTCACATATGTGTAGAACACCTTTGGGTTTTCCCTAATCCTTCCCACCAAGACTTTTTCATGCCCTCTCCTAGCTCTCCTCAGTCCATTTTTGAGTTCTTTCCTATCTACCCTGTAATCCTCTAAAGCTGTGCCAGATCCTTGCTTTCTCAACCTTAAGTAAGCTTCCTTCTTCATTTTGACAAGAAGTTCCTCTGCTCTTGTTATCCAAGGCTCCTTCACTTTACCATTTCTTGCCTGTGTCAGTGGGACAACGTTATCCAACACTCGCAACAAATACTCCTTGAACAGGCTCCACATTTCTGTTGTCCATTTCCCGGAGAACAATTGTTCCCAATTTATACTCCACAGCAGAATAACTCCCCCCCCCCCCCCAATTGAATACCTTCCCATACTCTCTGTTCCTATCCCTCTCCATGGTAAAGGTGAGGCAGGTGTGGTCACTGTCACTGAAATGCTCTCCCACTGTGAAATCTGACACCTGGCCTGCCTTGTTGCCGAGCACCAAATCCAATATGGCCTCCCTCCTAGTCGGCCTATCTACATATTGAGTCAGGAATCCTTCCTGGACACACCTGACAAAATCAGCTCCATCCAGACCATCTGCACTAAGGAGGTTCCCAACAATATTGGGGAAGTTGCAGACACTGTTATATCTGCACCTTTCCAAGATCTGCTGACCAATCTGTTCTTCCATCTCTCGGCTGCTATTGGGGTCTGGAGAAAACACCCAATAAAGTGACTGCTCCTTTCCTGTTACTGACTTCCACCCATACTGACTCAGTAGACAAACCCTCCTCAATAACTTTTTTCCTGCAGCTGTGATGCACTCTTAATTAACAACTAATTAACTACTCCCCCTCCCCATACTTTTTAAAAGATCTAAACCCTGAAACATCCATATGGATCGGTTAAATGAGTGCACAAAGATCTGGCAAATGAAGAGTACAATGTGGGAAAATATGAAAGGAAGGAAGAATAAAAAGGAAGCACCTTATCTAAATGGTGAGAGGTTTCAAAGTTCTGAGAATGCAGAGGGACCTGGGTGTCCCAGTGCATGCATTACAGAATGTTAGTCTGCAGGTACAGCAGATAATCAGGAAAGCTGATAGAATGTGATGGTTTATTGTGAGGGGAAATTGAAAGCAAGAGTATGGGAGAACAGGCTTCAGTTCTTCAGGGTATTGGTGAGACATTTGGAGCACTGTGTACAGTATTGGTCCTGAACTTACAGATGAATGTGAATGTTGTGGAAGCAGTTCAGAGTAGTTTGACTCAACTAATACCTGGAATGGGTAGATTCCATGATGAGGAAATCTAGACCTCTATCCTCTGGAGTTTAGGAGAGTCAAAGGTGACTGAATTGAAACATATCAGACTCTGAGGGGACTTGAGCAGGAGGATGTGGAAAGGGTGCTTCCTCTTGTGGGAGAATCTAGAACCAGGGGTCATTGTTTAAAATAGAGGATTGCTAATTCAAGACAGAGATGAGGAAATATTTTAATCTCAGAGGGTTTTGAATGAGTGCTTTCTCAAAAGGCAGTGGGGCCAGATCCTTTAAGTATTTTTCAAGCAGACGTAGATAGATTAATGATGAACTATTAACAGGGATACGCAAAAATGTAGAATTGAGGTTAAAATCAGGTCAGTCATGATCGTATTGGACGGGAGAACAGGCTGGAAGTTCCTGCTATTGTTCTCCCTTTGTATTAAATATAAAAGATCTGAGAATCTATATCTAATTTACCAACTTTTCCCCCTGAACAGAATTAGTCACTCATTCTCAATTGTTTCATTTTGTTATCTCTGCTAATTAAATGTTCCACAGTGAGATAAAGGGAGAATCTCATTGCTCATCACAGCTACTTGTTTGGGCAAGTTTACTTTGCTTTACATGTTTGGGATCATTTAATGCTGAATCATCACAAATACGGTCATTAGTTTGGATGCAATGTGTGTCTTGATTATCCAATGCCTTATTTCTACAATCCCTAACTCCAGATTTGTATTTTAAAGAGGAACAAGATTGCATCTACAATTATACAAATGGGGAGTATTTACGATGCACTGGCTGCTGGGATAATGGTTAAAACTTCAACTGTAGCTTCCAAAAGAAAGTTAAGTAAAAACTTGCAAAAGCCATTACAGAGGAATAGGGAGAGAACAGGTGGTTAAAACTGAATGTCTTTCTGAAAGAGCCAGCACCAGCTTGATGGGCAGAGTAGCTGCCTTCTGCCTTGTTCATTCCATGGTTCTTTCACACAGTTTCTTCCACAAAATCCAAACATCCCAACACTGTTTTACAATCAGCGAAATTCAGTCGCTGTCATATTGTTGGAAACACAATTTCTGCACAGCAAGCTCCCATAGATAGCAACATTGAGAAGTAACCTGTTTGTCACCTTTTCGGTTAGATTCCCTACAGTGTGGAAACAGGCCCTTCAGCCCAACAAGCCTACACCAACCCTCTGAAGAGTAACCCACCCAGACCCATTCCTCGACCTTACATTTATCCCTGACTAATACACCTAACACTACGGGCAATTTAGCATGGCCAATTCACCTGACCTGCACATCTTTGGATTGTGGGAGGAAACCGGAGCACCCGGAGGAAACCCACGCAGACACTGGGAGAATGTGCAAACTCCACACAGACAGTTGCCTGAGGCCAGAATCGAACCCGGGTCCCTGGCACTGTGAGGCAGCAGTGCTAACCACTGAACCACCAAGCCACCCATCAAATTTAATATATGAATAAAACATTAAAAGCAAAATTAACATACCGTGGCTACTAGAAATCTCAGGTTAAAAATGGGAATGAAAGAAACTCCTGCCTTCAACAATGTCAGGGCAGAGAGAGAGAAAAAAAGGCTGCGTCAGGGAAGTGGAGGGTGGGGGAAAGAAAGAGAGAGAGAGAAAGTGAAGGGGTGTAGGTGGAGAGGGGGAACAAGTGCAAGTGAGAGGAAAGGGAGAGACTGTTGTGGGGGATTGGAGAGAGAGAGGTGGGTCAGGTGGGAAGGGGAGTGAGAGGATGGACAGAGAGATATATGATGGTCCTGATATATGGTCCTGATGAGTGAACATGTTCTGGGAGCAGGCTTTGTGCAAGTTTGGGTTTGTCTGTAACTCCACAGAATACCTTTTATTAACAGAAGCCTATCCTCTGGTGTTGCATGAATGGTCAGTGAGGTGGGGAAGGCCCAGCAGACAGGGAGCGTGGAGGTGCTGGGGGAGCGTGGAGCTGCTGGGGGAGAGTGGAGGCGCTGGGGGAGTATGTGGTGAGGGCCTGAATGGGGGCGTGATGTGAATATGGAGTGTGTTCATAGGGACAGACTGCCATTGATTTATGTTGAGCTTTGAGGACCTGAAGGAGGTGTCTCCTTTTTGGAGATTGAAACTGCTCTGTGCTCAAAGTGACATCTGAACCAGATTCAAAATATATTGAACATAATGGGCCTGCTGAGTTATTGAGTCCCTTCAGTAAAGACCCTCAGTGTTGTCTTTTCATTTTTATGACCTTGCTAAACTGCACTGCCAGTCTCAATGATTTGTGAATTTGAATTCTAAGATTTCTCTCCCCTTTTGCTTTCCAAGTGTGTGCTACCTCCCTACTCATTTAAACCCAGTGTACCACCTGAAGTTTCCTGCCATTAAAATTCATTCCAAATCTAAAATAGAAGATTAGATTAGATTACTTACAGTGTGGAAACAGGCCCTTCGGCCCAACAAGTCCACACCGATCCTCCGAAGAGCAACCCACCCAGACCCATTCCCCTACATTTACCCCTTCACCTAACACTACGGGCAATTTAGCACGGCCAATTCACCTAACCTGCACATTTTTGGACTGTGGGAAGAAACCAGAGCACCCGAAGGAAACCTATGCTGACACGGGGTGAATGTGCAAACTCCACACAGACAGTTGCCTGAGGCGGGAATTGGGCCCGGGTCCCTGGTGCTGTGAGGCAGCAGTGCTAACTACTGTGCCACTGTGCTGCCCACTAACTTCAAGATAGATGGAGCTGTACAGGATTTTGATGAAATTATCCCTTGAACATGTCACCTGGAGGCTATCCTTGATTTGAAGTTTGCATCTTTCATTTGGGATAATGTCAAAACCCAAGCAGGACTCGAGAAGCTGCCAACACGACTGTGCTGCAGCCTGGCAAGTTCCTGTTTCACGTTGCTGTGTTGAAACAATTACTCACTGCAGAACAGAGATAGAGAAACAAGAAGTTTATTTAGCTTCCCTCATGTGTAGCATGACAACTCAAAACACTTTGTGTTTAGGAGGGGAAATTACAATTGATGATGGGTTGGAGTTGGTCAGGGATGGGGGAGGGAGGTCAATGCACAATGACAGAAAAGGTACAGACAGGTTATGTGAGTGTCAAACCTGCTGACTTGAGTAATACGTGGGATAAAGTGAAATTGTCTATTTTGACAGCAAGAAGTTTTAAAAAGCATATTATTTAAATGGTGAGATCTCTGAAAGGGAGTGTGTGTCCTGGTGCATGAATCACAAAGGATTAGTTTGCACATACAACAGCAAGTGATTTGTATAATAGTCTGTTGTTGTTTATAATGAGAGGAATTGAGTAAAAAAGGAGGGAGGTTAGTTTACGGGGCATTGGTGAGACTCCACCTGGAGTAGTGTGCATAGTTTTGGTCACTTTATTTAGGAAGAGGTGAACGCACAGGGAAGGTTTACCAGACTAATCCCTGGAAGAGGCAGGTGTTTTGAGGAAAGGGTGAACAAACTGGGCATGTGTTCACTGGCATTTAGAGGAGTCAGAGTTGACTTGATTGAGAAACCCAAGACCCTGAGATTGAGTTCATGACAGGGAGGATGTGGAGTCTGCTTCCTGTGGAGAAGAATCTCGAAGTAAGTGTCTCTGTTTGAAAATAAAGGGTCAGCCATTTCAAGGAGCAATGAGATTAAAAATCATCTCAAAGGATCATGAGTCTTTGGAACACTGTTCCCAAAATGCTGGTGGAATTGGATTCCATGAGTATTTTTAAGGCAGGGGGAGATGGATTCTCATTAAAGCAAGTAGTTATCAGGTCATAGAGATGTACAGCATGGAGACAGACCCTTGGGTCCAACCCGTCCATGCTAACCAGATATCCCAACCCAATCTAGTCCCACCTGCCAGCACCCAGCCCATATCCTTCCAAACTCTTCCTATTCATATACCCATCCAAATGCCTCTTAAATGTTGCAATTGTTCCAGCCTCCTCCACATCCTCTGGCAGCTTATTCCATACACGTACCACCCTCTGCGTGAAAAAGTTGCCCCTTAGGTCTCTTTTATATCTATCACCGTAAACCTATGCCCTCTAGCTCTGGACTCCCCAACCCCAGGGAAAAGACTTTGTCTATTTATCCTATCCATGCCCCTCAAAATTTTTTAAACCTCTATAACGTCACCCCTTAGCCTCCAACAGTCCAGGAAAAACAGCCCCAGCCTGTTCAGCCTCTCCCTGTAGCTCAGATCCTCCAACCCTGGCAACATCCTTGTAAATCTTTTCTGAACCCTTTTAAATTTCACAACATCTTCCCGATAGGAAGGAGACCAGAAATGCACGCAATATTCCAACAGTGGCCTCACCAATGTCCTGTACGCTGCAACATGACCTCCCAACTCCTGTACTCAATACTCTGACCAGTAAAGGAAGGCATACCAAACGCCTTCTTCACTATCCTATCTACCTGCGACTCCACTTTCAAGGAGCTATGAACCTGCACTCCATGGTCTCTTTGTTCAGCAACACTCCCTAGGATCTTACCATTAAGTGTATAAGTCCTGCTAAGATTTGCTTTCCCAAAATGCAGCACCTCGCATTTATCTGAATCAAACTCCATCTGCCACTTCTCAGCCCATTGGCCCATCTGGTCCAGATCCTGTTGTAATTGACGTAACCCTCTGTGCGGTCCACGACACCTCCAATTTTGGTGTCATCTGAAAACTTACTAACTGTATCTCTTATGCTCGCATCCAAACATTTATGTAAATGACAAGAAGTAGAGGACCCAGCACCGATCGTTGTGGCACTCTACTGGTCACAGGCCTCCAGTCTGAAAAACAACCCTCCACCACCACCCTCTGTCTTCTACCTTCGAACTAGTTCTGTATCCAAATGGCTAGTTCTCCCTGTATTCCATGAGATCTCACCTTGCTAATCAGTCTCCCATGGGGAACCTTGTCGAACGCCTTACTGAAGTCCACATAGATCACATCTACTGCTCTGCCCTCATCAATCTTCTTTGTTACTTCTTCAAAAAACTCAATCAAATTTGTGAGACATGATTTCCCACGCACAAAGCCATGTTGACTATCCCTAATCAGTCCTTGCCTTTCCAAATACATGTACATCCTGTCTCTCAGGATTCCCTCCAACAACTTGCCCACCACCGAGGTCAGGTTCACCGGTCTATAGTTCCCTGGCTTACCTTTACCGCCCTTCTTAAACAGTGGCACCACGTTTGCCAACCTCCAGTCTTCCGGCACCTCACCTGTGACTATCGATGATACAAATATCTCAGCAAGAGGCCCAGCAATCACTTCTCTAGCTTCCAACAGAATGTTTGGATACACCTGATCAGGTCCTGGGAATTTATCCACCTTTAACCGTTTCAAGACATCCAGTACATCCTCCTCTGTAATCTGGATATCTTGCAAGATTCACCATCTATTCCCCTACAGTCTATATCTTCCATAACCTCATCCACAGTAAATACTGATGCAAAATATTCATTTAGTGCCTCCCCCATTTTCTGTGGCTCCACACAAAGTCCGCCTTGCTGATCTTTCAGGGGCCCTATTCTCTGGGGAGAAAGTGAGGACTGCAGATGCTGGAGATCAGAGCTGAAAATGTGTTGCTGGAAAAGCGCAGCAGGTCAGGCAGCATCCAGGGAACAGGAGAATCAACGTTTTGGGCATGAGCCTTTCTTCAGGATTCCTGAAGAAGGGCTCATGCCCGAAACGTTGATTCTCCTGCTCCTTGGATGCTGCCTGACCCTGCTGCGCTTTTCCAGCAACACATTTTCAGCTCGGGCCCTATTCTCTCCCTAGTTACCCTTTTGTCCTTAATGTATTTGGAAAAACCCTTTGGATTCTCCTTAATTCTATTTGCCAAAGCTTTTTGCCCTCCTGATTTCCCTCTTAAGTATATTCCTACTTCCTTTATACTCTTCTAAGGATTCACTCGATCTATCCTGTCTATACCTGACATATGCTTTCTTCTTTTTCTTAACCAAATCCTCAATTTCATTCCTGAAGAAGGGCTTATGCCCGAAACGTCGATTCTCCTGTTCCCTGGATGCTGCCTGACCTGCTGCGCTTTTCCAGCAACACATTTTCACCTCAATTTCTTTAGTCATCCAGCATTCCCTATACCTACCAGTCTTCCCTTTCACCCTGACAGGAATATACTTTCCCTGGATTCTTGTTATCTCATTTCTGAAGGCTTCCCATTTTCCAGCCATCCCTTCACCTGTGAATATCTGTCCACAATCAGCTTTTGAAAGTTCTTGCCTAATACCATCAAAATTGGCCTTTCTCCAATTTAGAACTTCAACTTTTAGATCTGGTCTATCCTTTTCCAACATGATTTTAAAACGAATAGAATTATGGTCGCTGGCCCCAAAGTGCTCCCCCACTGACACCTCTGTTGGTGAGAATGTGGATTTGAGGTACAATCAGATCAGCCATCATCTTGTGATTGGCAGAGAACTTTCAAGGGGCTGAATGGACTCCTTCTCCTTCTTGCTGTATGTTGGTTGTTTGCATGTTCCATGGAACTGTCTAAACTCAGGGGGAGCAGAACACTGGAGGGAGATGTGTCAGGCTTCATGGTCAGTCCATCAGTGTACCTTTCAGTAACATACTCATGGCATCATTAGTGTATCATAGCACGTACCCTCGTGGGATAAAGATCCCTGGCTCCATCTTAATTTGAATCACTTGAAGCATGACACTTTACTGAAGGCATGCTCCTTTGTTGGAACCTATTACTTTAATATGCGCCTAAACTGTGTCGGAGAAATACAAGGTATATAATTGCCAGCTGTAATAGATGTTGTTGCTTATTTACTATCATGATATCCATACCCAGTTTCTTATGCTATGAGAGATAATGTAACCATTGGTGCTTCAGGTTAAATACACTGCTGGAGGCAGAGCCCACACCAGGAGATAGAGACCGTGAAGTTGGAGATTGAGCAGGCAATTATGGTGAAGCAGAATACAGGGAGAGGCCTGAATTTGAAGTCACATAACTCTGTGCCATTTCTTGAGCTGATGGAGATCACTTGCATTGTGTTGTTTTGGATGAACCAGAAAATAGGTTTGAGCATTTTGGTATCTGCTTGCTGAGACAGGGGAGTTGACCTGAAATGTTGAACTGACCAGCATTTCTGGTCTTCTTTCTTATGCAATGCTGGTGCTGCTGCTGACCTGACCAACTCCAACTGTCGTATTGGCTCCGTTTGGGTGTTTTAGGTGTTTTCCCACCTTTTTAGAAAAAAGACTTGGGCTCCCACAGTGCAACCTTGTATTGTGTCCTAATACCACCAATGTTTTAATGATGGAACCATATCCCATTCCCCATGTCTATAGCAGCACTGAGAGTGTCCACTTTTCATATTGCCCATGTGGATTTAGATCCCATCTAGACAATGACTACTCCATCTTCCAAGATTCTGAAATAGCCAGTGTGGCATCTTGACCCTGACTGTTCTAAACCAGACAAACTATCAGTTGGTGCACTTAAAAACAGGAGGCGGAGGTGAATCTTATCCTTTTCCTTCAAATAATTTTATTATTGAATTCAATAAGGAATTGCCTATGTTCATGTAGAAAACATGGTAACAGTATATCTTGCTTTGTAAAGGTGTATCAGCTTGGCTCGGTCATTAACACTGTCTTGGTCAGCACTGACAGAATAGGAATGGTTTGGAGGGATGTAGTCCAAGCAGAGGCAGGTGGGACTAGTTTAGTTTGGGATTATGGTCGGCATGGACTGGTTGGACCGAAGGGTCTGTTTCTGTGTTGTACGTCTCTATAATACTGCAATGATGTATTATGATTTGAGCCTCAGTCATATCCAATATTCTACCAGTTAGAGGAAACAAATTACACATGCGTTAGTGGGATTTTTACAGTAGTTTAATACAAATTGTTGCTGGAATAAATTAAATTGGGTTGAACAAAGGTTTATTTTCCAAGGGACTCTGCTTTGATTCCTGTAAAACAATGTCATCTTTGACTGTTACCCTATTCTTTCCATTATTTTGATGTATGTTAACTGTGATTGAGTGAGGAGTGTGTTTAAACTTTTCTTTTCTCTGGTTGAAAACGAATTCATTTTAAATCCATGGAAACATTTTAGCATAACTTGGTAGTAAATTTTCAGTTTTGGTGATTCGAAAATAATTTGGTGTTCCTGGAAGATTGAACCCAAGTGACACTTATCATCAACCCCCAAACTTTCAAAGCAACTCTGGGACAAAGCTCCTGTTTTGAAAGAAACTTCTAGGAAAATGTTTCCCATACTGGATGGGTGTTGGCTGTTTGTGGTTGTGGTTAATTTGGCCACTCTCTGTCAGGGACACTCAGCATAAGTGTGAATATTAGTGAGAAATGTCAGTATATGCACTTCTTACTGCATCCCTTGCAGGATGGGAATCCTGGTTGTGATGAAGTTTAATGTCCAAAATTATGACTGGAAGAAAGTGTTGCTAAAATTGAGGTGACTTTACACATTTGGAAGTTGATGAATGTCTTGGGACATCAGACACTGGCCTGTTCTCAATTCTAGTTGATAATCGGCATAATAACTCTTCGGTACTGCACTGGCCTAGCGATGCTAGTTTTAAATGTGTTTGTGTGCTGTACTTACCCATCTCCCCGATTTCTGTTTTTTTTAATCCAACCCTCATCTCCCTTGATGGAACGAAGTTCCAGTGATTTCCAAAACCCTTTACTCCACTTGTGAGTGTCGAAATTCCACTCTAATATGACGGGTGAACCAATACAGAGAGATCTGTGGAAAGTAGAAATGAAACATTATACTTTTAGTGCCTTTTCACAATCTCAGGATGTCCCTGTGCATACAATGAGCTACTTTTCAGGTTTAGCCACTTTTTGGATAAACGTGAGAACTAAGTCAAGTTTCCATTTGACCGTGGGGTTACCTTTGCTGGTCCCATCTCGAGATCTGCAGGGCTTGGTCCAGTCTACAGGAGGAACACCGTTGATTGATTGCTGTAAGTGGAAGAGGTTTGTGTGTTGGAATAAAAAGTAACAAAAGCAGAAATTTGCTGGAAAAGCTCTGCAGGTCTGGCGGCACCTGTGGAGAGAAATCAGAGTTAACGTTCAGAGTTGGTTGATCTTTCTAGACCTGCTGAGCTAGAACATAGAACATTACAGTGCAGTCAGGCCCTTCAGCCCTGGATGTTGTGCCGACCTGTGAAACCAATCTAAACCATCTAACCTACACTATTCCATTCTTGTCCATATGTTTATCCAATGACCAGTTATATGTCCTTAAGGTTGGGAGTCTATGACTTTTCAGGCAGGACATTCCACACCCTTACTATTCTCTGAGTAAAGAAGCTACCTCTGATGTCTGTCCTATATCTAATACCTCTCAGTTTAAAGCTACGTGCCCTCATGCTAGCCATCACCATTCGAAGAAAAAGGCTCTATTATTGACCCTATCTAACCCTCTGATTATCTTGTATCCTGCTATTAAGTCACCTCTTAACCTTCTTCTCTCAAATGAAAACAGCCTCAAGTCCCTCAGCCTTTCCTGATAAGATGTACCCTCCATACCAGGCAACATCCTAATAAATCTCCTCTGCAATCTCCTTTTCAAAGCTTCCACATCAATCCTATAGTTGGTGACCAAAACTGTATGCAATACTCCAAATGTTTTCCCACCAGAGTTTTGTACAGCTACAACATGACCTCATGGTTCCGAAACTCAATCCCTCTAACAATAAAAGCTAACACACCCTATGCCTTCTTAACAGCCCTATCAACCTGGGTGGCACCTTTCAGGGACCTGTGTACCTGGACACCGAGATCTCTCTGCTTATCCACACTACCAAGCATCTTACCATTAGGCCAATACTCTGCATTCCTGTTACTCCTTCCAAAGTGAATCACTTCATACTTGTCCACATTAAACTCCATTTGCCACTTCTCAGCCCAGCTCTGCAGCTTATCTATGTCTCTCTGTAACCTACAACATCCTTTGTCACTATCCACAATTCTACCGACCTTAGTGTCATCTGCAAATTTACTATCCTTCTATACCCTCATCCAGGTCATTTATAAAAATGATAAACAACAGTGGACCCAAAACAGATCCTTATGATACTCCACTAGTAACTGAACTCCAGGATGAATATTTCCCATTAACCACCACCCTCTGTCTTCTTTCAGCTGGCCAATTTCTAATCCAAACCGCTAAATCACCCTCAAGTCTATGCCTCTGTACTTTTGCAATAGCCTACTGTGGGGAAATCCATACACATCACATCAACCACTTTACCCTCATCCATCTGTTTGGTCACCTTCTCAAAGAACTCATGAGGCATGACCTACCCTTCATAAAACCATGTTGACTATCCCTAATCAAATTATTCCTTTCTAGATGATTATAAATCCTATCTCTTAACCCTTTCCGAAACTTTACCCCCAACCAAGGTAAGGCTCACTGGTCTATAATTACCAGGGTTGTTTCTACTCCCCTTCTTGAACAGGGGAACCACATTTGCTATTCTCCAGTCTTCTGGCAGTGTTCCTGCAGACAATGATGACATAAAGATCAAAGCCAAAGGTTCGGCAATGTCCTCCCTGGCTTCCCAGAGAATCCGAGGATAAATCCCATCCAGCCCAGGGGATTTATCAATTTTCACACTTTCCAGAATTGCTAACACCTCCTCCTTATGAACCTCAATCCCATCTAGTCTAATAATCTGTATCTCAGTATTCTCCTTGACAACATTGTCTTTTTCCAGTGTGAATACTGATGAAAATATTCATTTAGTACCTCTCCCATCTCTTCAACTCCACGCGCAACTTCTCACTACTGTCCTTCACTGGCCCTAATCTTACCCTAGTCGTTCTTTTATTCCTGACATACCTGTAGAAAGGGTTTCCTTGATCCTATCTGCCCAAGACTCCCCTCCTGGCTCTTCTTAGCTCTCTCTTTAGGCCCTTCTTGGCTAACTTGTATCTCTCAAGCACCCTATCTGAGCCTTCACATCTCATCCTAACATAAGCCTCCTTTTTCCTCTTGATATCAGATTCAACTTCCTCAATAAACCATGGTTCCCTCACTTGACCACTTCTTCCCTGCCTGACAGGTACATACTTATTAAGGACCCCCAGTTGCTGTTCCTAGAATATGCTCCACATATGAATTGTGCCCATCCCCTGCAGTTTCCTTCCCCATCCTATGCATCCTAAATCTTGCCTAATCACATCATAATTGTTTTTCCCCCCAGCTATAACTCTTACCCTACAATATATACCTGTTCCTTTCCATCGCTAAAGGAAACGTAACCGATTTGTAGTCACTATCACCAAAGTGCTCACCTACCTTCAAATCTAACATCTGGCCTGGTTCATTACCCAGTACCAAATCCAACGTGGCCTCGCCCCCTTGTTGGCTCCTGCACACATTGGACAAAGACTGACCCATCTAAAGTACTTGAACTGTAGATTTCCAGTCTGTATTTGGAAAGTTAAAGCCTCAAAACAACTACCCTGTTACTTTCGCTCCTATCCAGAATCCTTTGCAATCCTTTCCTCTGCATCTCTGGAACTATACAGAGGCCTATAGAAAACTCCCAACAGGGTGACCTCTTCTTTCCTGTTGCTAACCTCAGCCCATACTACCTCAGTAGATGAGTCCTCAAATGTCCTTTCTGCCACTATAATAGAGTCTTCAATTAGCAATGCCACACCATCCCCGCTTTTACCACCTTCCCTGATCTTACGGAAACATCTAACCCCAGAACATGCAACAACCATTCCTGTCCCTGCTCTATCCATGTCTCCAAAATGGCCACAGTATCGAAGTCCCAGGTACCAACCCATGCTGCACGTTTGCCCACCTTATTCCAAATGCTCCTGGTATTGAAGTAGACACACTTCAAACCACCTTCCTGCCTGCTGGTATATTCCTGCGACCTTGAAACCTTATACATGACCTCCCTACTTTCCATCTCCTGTACACCAGAGCTACAATTCCGGTTCCCACCCACTGCTGAATTAGTTTAAACCCTCTCGAAGAGCATGAGCAAATTCTAACCCCTCCACCCCTGGAAATTGGTACCCCTCTGGTTCAGGTGTAGACCATCCCATTTGTAGAGGTCCCACCTACCTTAGAATGAACCCTAATTATCCAGGAATCTAAATCCCTCCCTCATGCACCATCCCTTGTAGCCACGTGTTCAATTGCTCTCTCTCCCTATTCCTCGCCTCGCTAGCATATGACACGGATAACAAACCAGAGATAACAACTCTGTTTATCCGAGCTCTAAGCTTCCACCTGAGCTCTCTGAATTTCTGCCTTACATCCCCATCCCTTTTCCTACCTATGTCGGTGGTGCCTATGTGGACCACAACGTGGGAATGCTCCCCCTTCCCGCAAGGATCCCGAAAACATGATCTGAGACATTTAACAGCAATTTCTGTTTTAACAGCATCTACAGATCTCTTAGTTTTTATTCAATAAGAGGTAGTTTATTATATGTTATTTTGGGAATACATTTATCTTTGAGGGCTATTTAGGAAAAAAAATGGAAGATTTTTAACTATTTGTACATTTGATGGTTTGGAAATCTCGTGGAATACAGGGAGAACTAGCCATTTGGATACAGAACTGGCTCGAAGGTAGAAGACAGAAGTTGGTGGTGGAGGGTTGTTTTTCAGACTGGAGGCCTGTGACTAGTGGAGTGCCACAAGGATCGGTGCTGGGTCCTCTACTTTTTGTCATTTACATAAATGATTTGGATGTGACCGTAAGAGGTACAGTTAGTAAGTTTTCAGATGACACCAAAATTGGAGGTGTAGTGGACAGCGAAGAGGGTTACCACAGATTACAACAGGATCTGGACCAGATGGGCCAATGGGCTGAGAAGTGGCAGATGGAGTTTAATTCAGATAAATGCGAGGTGCTGCATTTTGGGAAAGCAAATCTTAGCAGGACTTGTACACTTAATGGTAAGGTCCTCGGGAGTGTTGCTGAACAAAGAGACCTTGGAGTGCAGGTTCATAGCTCCTTGAAAGTGGAGTCACAGGTAGATAGGATAGTGAAGAAGGCATTTGATATGCTTTCCTTTATTGCTCAGAGTATTGAGTACATGAGTTGGGAGGTCATGTTGTGGCTGTACAGGACGTTGGTTAGGCCACTGTTGAAATATTGCGTGCAATTCTGGTCTCCTTCCTATTGGGAGAATGTTGTGAAACTTAGAAGGATTCAGTAAAGATTTACAAGGATATTGCTAGGGTTGGAGGATTTGAGCTATAGGGAGAGGCTGAATCAGTTGGGCTGTTTTTTCTGGAGCGTCAGAGACTGAAGGGTGACCTTATAGAAGTTTATAAAATCATGAGGGGCATGGATAAGATAAACAGACAAGGTCTTTTCTCTGGGGTGGTGGAGTCCAGAACTAAAGGGCAGAGGTTTAGGGTGAGAGGAGAAAGATATAAAAGGGACCTAAGGGGCAACCTTTTCATGCAGAGGGTGGTACATGTATAGAATAAGTTGCCAATGGAAGTGATGGAGGCTGGTACAATTACAGCACTTAAAAGGCATTTGGATGGGTATATTAATAGAAAGGGTTTAGAGTGATATGGGCCAAGTTCTGACAAATGGGACTAGATTAGGTTAGGATCTGGTCAGTATGGACAAGTTGGACCAAAGGGTCTGTTTCTGTGCAGTACATCTCTGTGACTTTAAGTGTTTACTGTGTAATTCCTTGGAAATGAAGACAAATGTCTAATGTATGCTGTAGATTACCTATTTTCTTTTAACTGGAAATTGAGTGACTTTGGAAAAACAGCTAAGCAAAACTTTCAAGGTGATAATAGGTAGGATTTTTTGCCTCAATTACTGAAGAAATCCTCACTTTGGGCTTGGGGGTGGTGGTGGGGGATAAGTGGGATGGTGTATTAGGTGTACATCTGTTAATGGTTGGCTAGCAACTCTCTCTGAACTTGGAGTTCTGTTCTCTGTACCCCAGGGCTTGGAAAAGACCTCTCTCCCAGCAGATGTTACTGGGAAATAAAAACAGAAATTGCTGCAAAAGCCCAGGAGGTCTGGCAGCATCTGTTAAGAGAAATCAGAATTAACCTTTCAGGTCTGGTGACCCTTCCTCAGAACTAGGGAACCTGACAAAGTTTCCAGTTCGGAGTCAAATCCACATTGGCTGGAATAGAACTGGACATCTATCTTTAGTGTATGGCTGTGAGCTGTTTGACTTTGTCTACAGGGAGTAGGGGATGTGAGGAGTCGCCACATTCCATCTGTGTTTCCAGACCCTTAGCCAACAGGGAGATTTTGCTCCCAACGCCTCTCCATTTTTTCCAAAAAAGAATCATTGCTGCAGACACTTGTTTGTTTGAGTCGTGTGAATGTGTCTGTGCTTAAGATAAAGGGATATAGTTTTAATTTTAGATCATAACCTTAATGTTTACCAGTGTATGCTGTACTTTAAGAAGGTTATAATGAGTGGATTTTTAATAGAGAATAATTTTATTTTATTCTTACACATAAAGAGGAGAAATTGCTATTTCAGTGATAGGCCAACACACTGATGCTAATGGAGTGACTGGTGGAGGAGAGGAACACGGATAGTACGCCTAATTGTTTTGAGACCTTCTGTAGTTCCCCCACTAGACATCATCACATTGGATGATGGTTATAACACTCCTCAGTATTAACCCACCCAGGTTATATACTGGGTGGCACGGTGGCTCGGTGGTTAGCACTGCTGCCTCACAGCGCCAGGTTCGATTCCAACCTCGGGCGACTGTCTGTGTGGAGTTTGCACGTTCTCCCCATGTCTGCATGGGTTTCCACCGGGTGTTCCGGTTTCTTCCCACAGTCCAAAGATGTGCTGGTTAGGTGAATTGGCCATTCTAAATTGCTCATAGTGTAAGGTGCATGAGCCAGAGGGAAATGGGTCTGGGTAGGTTACTCTTCAGAGGGTCGGTGTGGACTTGTTGGGCCGAAGGGCCTGTTTCCACACTGTAGGGAATCTAATCTAATCTAATAAGGAGACCAGGCAAACAATTTGTTTTCAGCAAGTCCACAGGATAGACTTTAAGAAATTATTTGAGGGACACGTGTTGGCCAGTACATGGATTAAGAATAGCCCTGCTGTTTTTGGGATCTTAAACATCACATGACAGGACAAATAGCAATGGTCTGATCCCAAAGGGTGATGTCTCCAACAATGCAACTCACACTCAGTGACTGCAATATGTGTTTAAACAATCTTCCATAAGAACTGCCCAATGAGGCTTTGTGTTTGCCCATGGGTGTCACTGTCACTATTTTGCAGATGAACAGGGGAGTTCTCCTTCGTACTGTGACCAGCCTTCATCCCTCAGTCAGTGTCACTGAGATGGGTTGACTGCTCAGTTTCACATTGCTGTTGGGAATTGCTGGGCACGCATTTGCTGCCATATTTCCTTCATTACAACAGTGAGGACATTTTGACTGCACAGTAGTTTGGAATGCCTTTTGATCATGAAAGGTTTGCCATAATTGTTTTAAAAAGTCATAGTTATTAAATCTCTAGAGTGGGGCTGGAATATTGAGTCTAAGTTGAGAGTAATACCCACTGAATCATCGCTGGGATCTGTTTAGAAGCTTCATCCTGATTTAATGAAGACAAAATCATTGTGACATAAAATTGGAAACTGCAGGTGAGGACAGGGTTGTTTATCAGAAAATTTTCCAAGTTACCTCATGGAGAGGTCTTCACTGGAAAATAGTTCACACTCCTTCACTTCCTCCCTCCCATCGCCCACAGTGCCTCCTCCCACCCCTCTCACTTCCCTCCTTCCCTCTCCCACACTCAGCCCCCTCACTTGTCCCTTCCTCACTCCCCTCTCACTTCCTCCTCCCCTTTCCCTCTTTGCACTCCGCCCTCCCACTGTCCCCTTCCCAGCTCCCTTTCTCCCCCTCCTTCTTCTCTTCCCACCCTCTGCACTCCACTTCTCATCTCCCTCCCCCCCCAACTCCCTCATAACCTCCTTCCACCTCTCATTGCCCTCCCATCGCCTATTCCCGCCTCCCCTCCACCACCCCACTGCCTTCACTTCCATCTCCCCCAGTATCTGCCCCTCACTCCCATCCGACTGAGCTGGTCCAGTTCTGGCTGTCTGTGAGCCAGGGATGTGGGAGGATGATGTGTTTGTGTGCTGACTTGCTGTTCCTCCATTGACGAGATGTTTATGGAGCCAGGGCTGGTGCCAGGGGAGTGAGTGTGTGGGCACAGTGTACCCAGGGGAGATACCAGCACAGGCACTCATCCCTGTCAGCCACACCTAAAGATTTGTTTTTGAACGGATTGGTTGACAAAGTGACATTTATGGAGAGTAACCGGTTTGTTTGTGATGCTTTAGCACTGAAGCTAACAAGCCTTTGGAGATTATTGTGCTGGACGGGAGGGTCACGTTTACAGGTTTTGAATAAACTGACTGTTTCCTGATTGTGAAGGGGCTGCCCTTTGACCTCTTATCATGAACCCACCCACGTTTCTCAGCTTTAATCCAAAATCTCTCTGCATTAACCCTTTCAGAGCTGTAGGAACTATTGTACCACAAATCTTTTTGTTTTGTTTTTAGCTTGCTTGCTTGTGAGGAGATTACTCCAATCGAATCTCTAACTCTCATTATCTGACACACTACACCTTGCACATAACAACAATAGCCTGCATTGATATAGCTTTCTGCATACACTTCAAGGTGATTCATAGAAGACTCAAGACACAACAAGTGTTCTGAATGTCCATGTGGTATCGTGGTCAGTGCTATAGGTCCAGTAGAACCTGTCCAGGGAGTCAGGATAAGTTAGTTAGGCAGCTACATGAAGGTCTCTCAGTGGTGTGCTCATTTAGCAGGAAGGTTCTCGGGGATAGGGAGAACTGTGGAGTTGAGGTTACAGTCAGATCTGTCATGATCTTCTTCAATAATATAGCAAGCTTGAGGGGCTGAATGGTCTATTCCTGTTCTATACCTACACTTCTTACTTCATTTAAACCCGATGCATTTTGCAATCCCTGTTAAATGAACAGAATTAACTCCCTTCTCCTTGTGTTAATATTTTCCTGTTTACAGGTTGTGGCCTGGATGTTTGGTAAATGAAGTTCTTTTCACTGTTGCCTCATTAGATTAATCTCAAATGAGAACCTCGAGATCCATTAGCTTACATCATGTCATGGAGATATTTGCAAATTAATGGTTTTAAACTTTGTACGAGGTTGATTTTAACTCTCATCTGCCTGGTGGAGACTGCGAGGCAAATGGGGAGTAACTATGTTGGGACTCTCACAATTGACTCTTCCCTGAATTTGACCAATGATGGTTTAGATTACAGGCAGCAATCAGCCTTCACTAAAGACATCCCATGCCATGAATGAATAAGAACAAATGAGTATTGCTGACAGATTTTTTTTTAATCAACACCTTTTGTCCTGCACTTATCAGAACAACTTGCAAGAATACCAAATCAATGGTAAAACCAGCATTCATTTTGGATAAGAGGAGAGTTCATGGTTGGCAAGTGCATTCTGACTGGGAGAGATGTTGCCACGAGAAATGCACCTATTTAGGCTAATTGACAGTTAACTGCTTTGTTTACATTTTAAACCAGACCAGTTAATTCTGATTTGACAAGGCATTGCCGTGGGAAATGAACTAGTGAGTGGTTGTCACCTGTTTTGTTGAGTGAAAGAGGTGTAGTGTATGTACATGTTAGTTTTGTTTGTAAAGAGCAGTGTATTAACATATGCAGTGTCTAGTACATGCAAGTATACCACACTGCAAACTCAACTGATCATCTTTAGTTGGTTGTTGGTATAATACTTCAAACACTCTGGATTATCCAGCAAGTGCTGTTCAATTGCAGAATTATATCTGATGTTGGATATGGTGTTGCGAATTTTGCAACCTTGAGCTGGCTCTGATGACTAGTATCTTGTCTATTGCAAACAATTGAAAGGATGTGCTGTTTGATACAATTTGCCAGTCTTTGGAATGTACAGCCTACCTAACTGGCATCACACTGGCACTGAAATTTAGATACCACATTATTTAGAACATAGAAGAATACAGCGCAGTACAGGCCCTTTGGCCCTCGATGTTGCGCCGATCCAAGCCCACCTAACCTATACTAACCCACTATCCTCCATATACCTATCCAATGCCCGCTTAAATGCCCATAAAGAGGGAGAGTCCACCACTGCTACTGGCAGGGCATTCCATGAACTTACAACTTGCTGAGTGAAGAACCTACCCCTAACTTCAGTCCTATATCTACCCCCCCTTAATTTAAAGCTATGCCCCCTTGTAATACCCGACTCCATACGCGGGAAAAGGTTCACACTGTCAACCCTATCTAACCCCCTAATCATCTTGTACACCTCAATCAAGTCACCCCTAAACCTTCTTTTCTCGAATGAAAACAGCCCCAAGTGTCTCAGTCTTTCCTCATACGATCTTCCTTCCATACCAGGCAACATCCAGGCAACAGTTGCGTGTGGAGGCGGAAGAGATTGGGGAGACACTGAATGAATACTTTTCTTCAGTATTCACTCAGGAACAGGGCATTGTTGTCGATGAGAATACTGAGGCACAAATAAGTAGAATGGATGGCTTTGAGGTATGTAGAGAAGAGGTGTTGGAAATCCTGGAAAAGGTGAAAATAGATAAGTCCCCTGGGCCTGATGGCATTTATCCTAGGATTCTCTGGGAAGCAAGGGAGGAGATTGCAGAGCCATTGGCCTTGATTTTTATGTCCTCTTTGTCTACAGGAGTAGTCCCAGAAGACTGGAGGATAGCAAATGTGGTTCCCTTGTTCAAAAAGGGGAGTAGGGATAGCCCTAATAACTATAGGCCGGTGAGTCTCACTTCTGTTGTGGGCAAAGTCTTAGAGAGAATTGTAAGGGATAGGATTTATGCACATCTGGATAGGAATAATGTGATCAAGGATAGTCAGCATGGTTTTGTGAAGGGCAGGTCGTGCCTCACAAACCTTATTGAATTCTTTGAAAAGGTGACGAAGGAGGTTGATGAGGGGAAAGCGGTAGATGTGGTATATATGGATTTTAGTAAGGCGTTTGATAAGGTTCCCCATGGTAGGCTACTGCAGAAAATACGGAGATATGGCATTGAGGGTGAGTTGGAGGTTTGGATTAGGAATTGGCTGGATGGAAGAAGACAGAGGGTAGTAGTTGATGGCAAAGTTTCTTCATGGAGTGCCGTCACTAGCGGTGTTCCGCAAGGATCTGTTTTGGGACCATTGCTGTTTGTCATTTTTATAAATGACCTGGAAGAGGGGTTAGAAGGTTGGGTGAGCAAGTTTGCGGATGATACGAAAGTCGGAGGAGTTGTTGACAGTGAGGAAGCATGTGGCAGGTTACAGCAGGATATAGAGAAGCTGCAGAGCTGGGCAGAAAGGTGGCAGATGGAATTCAATGTAGCTAAGTGCGAGGTGATTCACTTTGGGAAGAATAACAAAAAGATGGGGTACTGGGCTAATGGTCGGATACTTGGTAGTGTGGATGAGCAGAGGGATCTTGGTGTCCATGTACACAGATCTCTGAAAGTTGCCACCCAGGTAAATAGTGCGGTGAGGAAGGCATATGGCGTACTGGCTTTTATTGGTAGAGGAATTGAGTTCCGGAGTCCTGAGGTCATGATGCAGTTGTATAAGACTCTGGTACGGCCGCATCTGGAATATTGTGTGCAGTTTTGGTCGCCATACTATAGGAAGGATGTGGAGGCATTGGAACGGGTGCAGAGGAGGTTTACCAGGATGTTGCCTGGTATGGAAGGAAAATCGTATGAGGAAAGACTGAGGCACTTGGGGCTGTTTTCACTAGAGAAAAGAAGGTTTAGGGGTGACTTGATTGAGGTGTACAAGATGATTAGGGGGTTAGATAGGGTCGACAGTATGAACCTTTTCCCGCGTATTGAGTCGGGTATTACAAGGGGGCATAGCTTTAAATTAAGGGGGGGTAGATATAGGACAGATGTTAGGGGTAGGTTCTTCACTCAGCGAGTCGTTAGTTCATGGAATGCCCTGCCAGTAACAGTGGTGGACTCTCCCTCTTTATGGGCATTTAAGAGGGCATTGGATAGGTATATGGAGGATAGTGGGTTAGTGTAGTTTAGGTGGGCTTGGATCGGCGCAACATCGAGGGCCCAAGGGCCTGTACTGCGCTGTATTCTTCTATGTTCTATGTTCTATGTTCTAAACCTTCTCTGCACCCGTTCCAGTGCCTCCACATCCTTCCTATAGTATGGCGACCAAAACTGCACACAATATTCCAGATGCGGCCGCACCAGAGTCTTATACAACTGCATCATGACCTCAGGACTCCGGAACTCAATTCCTCTACCAATAAAAGCCAGTACGCCATATGCCTTCCTCACCGCACTATTTACCTGGGTGGCAACTTTCAGAGATCTGTGTACATGGACACCAAGATCCCTCTGCTCATCCACACTACCAAGTATCCGACCATTAGCCCAGTACCCCATCTTTTTGTTATTCTTCCCAAAGTGAATCACCTCACACTTAGCTACATTGAATTCCATTTGCCACCTTTCTGCCCAGCTCTGCAGCTTCTCTATATCCTGCTGTAACCTGCCACATCCTTCCTCACTGTCAACAACTCCTCCGACTTTCGTATCATCCGCAAACTTGCTCACCCAACCTTCTAACCCCTCTTCCAGGTCATTTATAAAAATGACAAACAGCAATGGTCCCAAAACAGATCCTTGCGGAACACCGCTAGTGACGGCACTCCATGAAGAAACTTTGCCATCAACTACTACCCTCTGTCTTCTTCCATCCAGCCAATTCCTAATCCAAACCTCCAACTCACCCTCAATGCCATATTTCCGTATTTTCTGCAGTAGCCTACCATGGGGAACCTTATCAAACGCCTTACTAAAATCCATATATACCACATCTACCGCTTTCCCCTCATCAACCTCCTTCGTCACCTTTTCAAAGAATTCAATAAGGTTTGTGAGGCACGACCTGCCCTTCACAAAACCATGCTGACTATCCTTGATCACATTATTCCTATCCAGATGTGCATAAATCCTATCCCTTACAATTCTCTCTAAGACTTTGCCCACAACAGAAGTGAGACTCACCGGCCTATAGTTACTAGGGTTATCCCTACTCCCCTTTTTGAACAAGGGAACCACATTTGCTATCCTCCAGTCTTCTGGCACTACTCCTGTAGACAAAGAGGACATAAAAATCAAGGCCAATGGCTCTGCAATCTCCTCCCTTGCTTCCCAGAGAATCCTAGGATAAATGCCATCAGGCCCAGGGGACTTAT
Source organism: Chiloscyllium plagiosum (assembly GCF_037043375.1). NCBI lineage: Eukaryota > Metazoa > Chordata > Chondrichthyes > Orectolobiformes > Hemiscylliidae > Chiloscyllium > Chiloscyllium plagiosum. Next base: position 2,597,451 of record NW_028270164.1, on the reverse strand, counting down.
CTATTTTCACCTTTTCCAGGATTTCCAACACCTCTTCTCTACATACCTCAAAGCCATCCATTCTACTTATTTGTGACTCCGTATTCACATCGACGACAATGCCCTGTTCCTGAGTAAATACTGAAGAAAAGTATTCATTCAGTGTCTCCCCAATCTCTTCCGCCTCCACACGCAACTTCCCACTACTATCCTTGACTGGACCTATTCCTACCCTAGTCATTCTTTTATTCCTGACATACCTATAGAAAGCCTTAGGGTTTTCCCTAATCCTACCGACTAAGGACCTTTCATGTCCCCTCCTTGCTGCTCTTAGCTCTCTCTTCAGGTCCTTCCTGGCTACCCTATAACTCTCGATCGCCCCAATTGAACCTTCACGTCTCATCTTGAGATAGGCCTCCCTCTTCCATTTAACAAGGGATTCCAATTCCTTATTAAACCACGGCTCCCTCGCACGACCCTTTCCTCCCTGCCTGACAGGTACATAATTATCAAGGACACTCAATAATTGCTCCTTGAACAAGCTCCACATATCATTTACACTCTTGCCTTGGAGTCTACTTTTCCAAGCCACACATCCTAAGTCATGCCTCACCGCATCATAATTTCCCTGACCCCAGCTATAACTCTTGCCCTGTAGTACACACTTATCCCTCTCCATCACGAGAGTAAAAATCACCGAATTATGGTCACTATCCCCAAAGTGCTCACCTACCTCTAATTCTAACACCTGGCCTGGTTCGTTACCCAGAACCAAATCCAGTATGGCCTCACCTCTTGTTGGCCTGTCTACATATTGTGTCAGGAAACTCTCCTGCACACATTGAACAAACACTGACCCATCTAACGAACTTGTTCATGTATATGCGATAGGCAAGTCTTTTTAACTTGACAGAAGCATCCTGTAGGGGCTAGCACTACTCATGTTGGTACTGGATAGCAGCATGAAACATTCACCGATAGTTTAAATGTTTGTGATACCTTACCCTTCCTGAGTAATTCTGAGGGCAAATTTCAGCACCAGGATCTGAGGGCCCTTCTTGGGTTTGCACAATACACAGAGAGAAATGATCTGACCAAGGTCTCTGGTATCCAATTGCTTCCCCCTGTTACTGGGTGCTCACTGCCTCGGTATTTCTTATGGATTGTCCAGAGGAGCACAAAATCAAAAGCTTCAATAAAATGTCCCTTTTTTCCTGCAGTTGTCCAACTGAATATCCGATTTTAAGAAGTGTGTCGTCATCATTAAACATGCAGATCAAGCTTGGATTGCAGGGCCCAAGCACGATTGTGTGTCTGTGTGCAGGTGTAGGTGTGTGTGTATGAGTGTGGGTGTGGGAGTGTGCACGTGTTGGAGTGTGTCTGTGGGTGTGGTTGAAGAGTGTGGGTGTGTCTGTGTGTGGGTGTTGGTGGGCGTGTGTGTGGGCCCTGGGTGAGTGGAGAGGGACTGGCAGGGTGAAGCCACTGGGAACCAGATCAAGGAAGTTTGATGAATAAAGAGATGGGGATCATTATCGAGGGAACGGCACAATGACCAAACTCAACCTGTTCATTTCCAGCTAATGGGGGGGAGGGGGGTGTGGGGAGGAAGAGGAGGAGAGAGAGTTGAAGTCTTGACACTCTGTGAGTGTTGATTTCCATTGAAGTGCAGTGGTGGTGTTGGGAGGATGAATGTATTGGGAGGATACTTGGAGCTTAGAAAGCAGAGAGCTTTCATTAGATCAATAAAATAGAGACAAGAAGATGTTTATGTTCTTTAACAAGTTAATCATCCAGCTGCTCTCTGAGTAAGTTAAGCCAACACAGACAATAGGAGACTGTTCATCTTTGGAGCACAAAAGGGAAGCATTGGCATTAAATTCTAAAAGGATGTCATAAGGTTCAGATACAATAGGTACAGTTAGGCTGCTGTTAAAGTTTTGCCTGATGAAGAATGTGCATTTATCTGTAATTTGAATGGATCTGAACAAAAGATGCCTGTTGTGTCATTGCAATGTGAATTAACATTAACTGAATCAATGGACTTTGAATTAAGACATGTGGTGTGCATATCAGCCAGCTCGACTCATGGAACTGGGGATGGACTCTGAGAGAATATCAGTGAAGCAGTGCTTCGGAGTGTTATCCCTTGTCTACACTCCATTTCAGAGTCACTCACACCAAGTTTAACTATTGCTCAATCTCTCAAATCCTAACCTCGCCAAGAATGACTGAATATCCTTTCAGAGTTTCCTCCCTGGTCCAGTCCATTAGCAAGGAATAAAGATTGATAGATTTTGAGATTGGCTGTCTGAGATACTGAGCCTTATCACCATCCGCAACTCTTTAATTTTACTCTTGAATAAAAGCACAATACTGTGGATGCTGGACATCTGAAATAAAAACAGAAAATGCTGGAGAAACTCAGCAGGTTTGGCAGCAGCTGTGGAGAGACAAACAGATTAATGCTTCGAGACCAGTGTGACTCTTGTTCAGAACAGTATTCGGGGAAGAGTTGTAGATGTTAACATGCCTGACTATACCAATACAGAAGAACTAAACCGCTTTCAGAGTGAACAATTAACTGAGAGATAATGAGGTCACTCATTCCTTGGAAATTAAGAAACGAAGTGGGATTTAAAAGATCTGAGGCTACAAAAATGTAAAATCTCTGGATGCCCACTGGTGGTTGGTAAGGATGCATGTGCTGAGGTTAATTTCTGAAGGAAGGTAATGCTGCAGTTATATTGAATACTGATTTGACTGCACTCTGGGTGCTCTGCAGATCTCTGGTCTTGGGGTTGCCTAAAAGACATTAAAAGCAGTGGAAAACATTAGGTAAAGTTTCCATGAAGAATTGAGAAGATTCTTCATGAGTAAGGGGCTCAAGGGTTATGGAGAATAGGCAGGAGAATGAGATTAAGAAATATATCAGTAATGAACAAATGATAGACTGAATGGCCTGGTTCTTCCCCTATACCTTTTCGACTTCTGGCCCAAGATGTAACCATGTCTATTCACAAAGATCGGGAGTCTATCGCTGTTCCCTTCTGAAAAGAGAGTGAGAAGGAACCTGATTAAAGTCTAAAATTATTCATATGTTTGATAAGGTGGACATTGAGAAATGTTTCTGCCTGTTCATGTATCCAGAACAAATATGCATTAACACAAATGATTTGCCAAAAAAGGATTGAGAAGGAATTCCTTTGCCTGGAGTTCTGAAAATGAGAGTCTTACTGTCACATTGAATGCCGTGATCGAAGCAAACAGCATTGACATATTTGTGTGTCTGTGTGTCTGTGTCTGTGTGTGTGTTTTGCTCTGTCTCTCTGTCCCTCCAACATTTTCTTCCCCAATCCCATTCACCAGCATCTTCCTGAATGATTACTCAGTCCATGTGCTAATCCAGCCCTGTAGAATGGGAAGTGACGTGTGTTTTCCATGTACTGTGCTTCTGTGCTGTCAAGATGTGCTCAAACTCAACCCAATATACATCAAGTTACTGGCAGATTCTCCGATCAATGACATCAAAGAACATTGATGTTTCGCAGGTTGTGTAGTTTTATAAAGTCCGTCATGGAATCTGCTTCAACAGCTGTAATCAATTAAGTGACATCAATTTAATGCAGATGTTGAGGTCATATGACACTAGTAAGCCAATATGTACCACATGTATAAAAGCATTTCCCCAAAAATATACAACTACACGTTACTCAATATCCCTGATCAACACAAAAATTTATCGCTAATTAGGAAAGGTGTATGTTAATTCCAGTCAGTCACATTTTCATCAGTCTTTGTAACTTTTGGGGATGTGACTCGTGAGTCTGAGGAGCTCTCTCAAAACCTGGTTAAGAGGAATTATTGAGCAGTACAGCACAGTCCAGGCCCTTCGGCCCACGATGTTGCGCCGAACATTTATCTTAATCTAAGATCAACCTAACCCAGACACCCCTCACTTTACTGCCACCCATGTGCTTGTCCAACAGTCACTGAAATGTCCCTAATGTCTCTGATTCTACCACCACTGTTGGCAGTGCATTCCATGTACCCACCACTCTCTGTGTAAAGAACCTCCCTCTGATATCTCCCCTAATCCTTCCTCCAATCACCTTAAAATTATGACTTTTCGTGACAGCCATTTCTGCCCTGGGGAAAGGTCTCTGGCTATCTACTCTCTCTATGCCTCTCATTACCTTGTACACCTTTATCAAGTCACCTCTCTTTCTTCTTCTCTTCAGTGTGAAAAGCCCTAGCTCATTCAATCTCTCTTCATAAGACAAGCCCTCCAATCTGGGCAACATCCTCTGAACCCTCTCTAAAGCATTTACATCCTTCCTACAATGAGGCGACCAGAACTAGACAAAGTATTCCAAGTGTGGTTTAACCAGGGTTTTATGGAGCTGCAGCGAAACCTTGTGGTTCTTAAACTCAATCCCCCTGTTAATGAAAGCTAAAACACAATACGCCTTCTTAACAACCCTATCATCTTGGGTGGAAACTTTGTGGGATCTATGTACGTGGACCCCAACATCCCACTGTTCCAGAATGCTGCCAAGAATCCTGTCTTTAACCCTATATTCTGCATTCAAATTTGACCTTCCAAATTGAATCACTTTGCATTTATCCAGGTTGAACTCCATCTGCCACTTCTCAGCCCAGCTCTGCATCCTGTCAATGTCTTGTTGGAGCCTGCAACAGCCCGCGACACTGTCTACAACCCCATCGACCGTTGTGTCAGCGACAAACCCACCCTTTCACTTCTTCATCCAAGTCATTTATTAAACACTACAAAGAGCAGAGGCCCAAGAACAGATCCCTGCGGGACACCACTGGTCACTGACCTCCAGGCGGAATACTTTCCATCCACTACCACTCGCTGTCTTCTTTTGGCCAGCCAATTCTGTATCCAGACAGCCAAATGTCCCTGTATCCCATACCTCCTAACTTTCTGAGTGAGCCTACCATGAGAAACCTTATCAAATGCCTTATTGAAATCCATATACACCACATCCACTGCTCAACCTTCGTCAAATTGTCACATCACATCCTCAAAGAACTCAATAAGGCTTGTGAGGCATGACCTGCCCCTCACAAAACCATGCTGACTATCTCTAATCAAACTGTCTTTCCAAATAGTCATAGACCTATCTCTCAGAGTCCTTTCCAGTTCCTTGCTTACCAAAAATGTAAGACCAACTGGTCTGAAATTCCCAGGGATTTCCCTATTTCCTTTCTCGAATAGAAGAACAACATTCGCCTCCCTCAATCATCCAGTACTAGTCCCATGGAGAGTGAGGATGCAAAGATCATCGCCAGGGGCACAGCAATCTTGTTCCTCAATCCCCGTAGAAACTTTGGATATATCTGGTCTAGCCCTGAGGACTTATCTATCTTGAAGCTTCCCAGAATTTCCAGCACATCCACTTTCTTAATATCAATCTGTTCAAGCCTATTAACCTGGTCCATGGTGTTCTCACTATCAACAAGGTCCTCTCTCTAGTGAATACTGAAGCAAAACACACATTTAGGGCCTCCCCTATCTCTTCAGACTCCAGGTACAAGTTCCCTCCACTATCCCTGATAGGCTGTACCCTATCTCTGAACATTCTCTTATTTCTCACATATGTGTAGAACACTTTTGGGTTTTCCCTAATCCTTCCCTCCAAGACTTTTTTGTGCCCCCTCCTATCTCTCCTCAGTCCATCTTTGAGTTCTTTCCTATCTTCCCTGTAATCCTCTAAAGCTGTGCCAGATCCTTGCTTTCTCAACCATAAGTAAGCTTCCTTCTTCATTTTGACAAAAAGCTCCTCTGCTCTTGTTATCCAAGGCTCCTTCGCCTTACCATTCCTTGCCTATCTCAGTGGGACAAGGTTATCTAACACTTGTAACAAATGCTCCTTAAACTGCCTGTTGTGCCTTTCCTGGAAAACAATTGTTCCCAATTTATACTCCACAGCTCCTGTCTAATAACAGTAATTTCTCCTCTCCCTTCCTATTCTGTCTGCTCCTATCCCTCTCCATGGCGATGGTAAAGGTGAGGCAGGTGTGGTCACTGTCACTGAAATGCTCTCCCACTGTGAAATCTGACACCTGGCCTGCCTTGTTGCCGAGCACCAAATCCAATATGGCCTCCCTCCTAATCGGCCTATCTACATATTGAGTCAGGAATCCCTCCTGGACACACCTGGCAAAATCGGCTCCATCCAGACCATTTGCACTAAAGAGGTTCCAGTCCGTATTGTGGAAGTCACCCATAACAACAACTCTGTTACATCTGCACCTTTCCATGATCTGCTGTCCAGTCTGTTCTTCCAACTGTCTGCTGCTGTTGGGGGGATCTATACAAAACACCCAATGAAGTGACTGCTCCTTTCCTGTTACCGACTCCCACCCATATTGACTCAGTAGACAAACCCTCCTCAACAACCTCCTTTTCTGCAGCTGTGGTACACTCTCTAATTAACAATCCTACTCCCCTTCCTCTTCTACCACCCCCCCCCCCCCCCCCCCCCCCCAGTTCTTTTTAAAAGATCTAAACCCTGGAATATCCAGCAACCATTCCTGCTCCTGTGGAATTCATGGCTCTGTTATGACCACAACATTGTAGGTCCAAGTACTGATCCATTTCTAAGTTCATTACTCTTATTCCTGACACTCCTTGCATTGAAACGGGCACACTTTAACCCATTCCTTTGCCCTATCAACAGTGTATCCTTCCTGACTGACTGACTGTCTGCCATCTATTTCTGCCTGTTCAACAACTACCCTCTCCTCTGATCTGTAGTTCAGATTCCATTCCCCCGCCAAACTAGTTCAAACCCTCCAGAAGTGCTCTGGCAAATCTCCCGCCCAGGACATTTGTGCCCCTCCAGATTAAGTGCAACCCGTCCTTCATGTACAGGTCCCACCTTCCCCAGAAGGTACCCCAATGATCTACGTATCTGAAGCCCTCCCTCCTGCACCAGCTCTACAACTGTGTGTTTGGATATTCTTAAGGCAGTGGTATCTCCCCACATCCATTGACCAGCAGATCCCTGACAATCACTTCCCTCCACATGGTTACTGAGCAACTCAGGCCCTCTGCATTGATCCTCTTTGGGGAAGTGATGCATAGCATGTATAGCCACCTCCACCTCCCAAGTGGTATACAGAAACAGGCTAGAAAGCATTTGGGAGGCATGGTTAGTAAGTTTGTGGATGGCACCAAGATTAGTGTTTCTTGGAAAGTGAGAAAGGTTATCTTGGATTTCAAAAGGATCATGATCAGTTGGACCAATAGGCTGAGAAGTGGCAGACAGAGTTTAATTTAAATAAATTCGAGGTGTTACATTTTGGCAAAACAAACAAGGGCAGGACTTGTACAATTAAAAGGAGGGCCCTGGGTAATGTTGTAAAACAGAGCACCGGGGGTTCGCGTACGTAATTCTTTGCAGTTGAGTCACAGGTAGACACGATGGTTAGGAAGGCATTTAGCATGCTTGCCTTCATTGCTCAGATCTTTGAGTATGGGAGGTCATACAGGATGTTGGTGAGGCCACTTTTGACGTATGCAGTTCTGGTCACCCTGTTACAGAAGGTTAGTATTAAATTGGAGAGGGTTCAGAAAAGATTTACCAGGATATTGCCAGGTCTGAATGATTTGAGTTATAAGGAGAGGCTAGATAGGCTGGGACATTTTTTCACTGGAGCATAGGAGGTTGAGGGGTGACCATACAGAGATTTAAAAAATCATGAAGAGCAGAGATAAGGTGAAAAGCCAAGGCCTTTTCCCTATAATAAGGGAGTTCAAAACGAGGGGCACGTTTTTAAAGTGAGAGAAGAATTTAAAAGGGACCTGGGGGGCACTTTTTCACACAGAGGGTGGTTCATATTGGGAGTGAACTGCCAGAGGGAGTGGTAGATGCAGGTATAGTTACAACATTTAAAAGAGATTTGGACAGTTACTTGAATAGGAAAGATTTCGAGAGATATGGCCCAAATGCAGGCAAGAACGACCAGTTTAGTTTCAGAGACTTGGTCAGCTTGGATGGGTTGGACGGAAGGACCTGTTTCCGTGCTCTTTGACTCCATGACTCTAGTGCTTTCACCTGGCTTCACATTGGGAATGGTAAAGTCCATTGCCCTGGCAAGTGGTGACTCAATGGTTGGCATGTGACAGTGGAATTTCTTTAAAGCTTTATGGAGATCCTTTGAATCCCTGCACCTTCTGAGGTCTCCTGGCTGTTTCACTGCTACTGCGATGCCAATCCAGTGTCACTTTCTTATTTACGCCCTTCCTTCCCATCTCCTTGACCTCGTCTTTCTGGCTGGCCTGGGGACCAGCTAGAACTGTCATTAGCAGATGCAGAATTGTCTTTTACTCTCACCTCCTTCAAGATGATAATCACCAGGAAGACATCTTTTTTGTAATTGTTTAGGATCTGCTTTTCCATCAGAGACTCAGTGGCCTAGGAAACACAGCAGATCTCTCCAGGTTGTGCAGGGTTAACTGTTCAAGCTTCAGACTTGCTTCAGTCCAGGTCAGTAGATTTTGCCTAATACCTATTATTGGGAATTCCATTCTTCCCATTGGGATCACTGCTTCATCTGTCCTCTTGGGATAAGTATCATTCCGTCATATGACCTTAGCCTTTGGGGCACGACCTTGACCAACTTCACACTGTTCTCATGAAGCTTATGATGTTAGATAAAGCACCTGTATCTATCTGACACCTCATGTTCGCTTGATGCTGTCATCTGGCCGTCAGCATTATCATTCTAACTGTCTCAAACCATGTAACACCTTTGGACCAAATGACATCCACCTGTTGTGAAGTGACTTGTCCAAATCATCTGCTGGCATCTCTCCAGCAGCCATCTTTATAGATTTACCTTGCTTCTTTTGAGCTAAAAACTTGAACATGCAATTCGGTGATTTCAGTTTCTTACTGTCTCGAGTGTACCTATGCTGGACATTGTCCCTATCCTTTTAGGTGAGAGCCTCTGCAGTGTTTACATCCATAACTCTTGCCTTGATCTTTCTGCTGGCTATTTTGCAAATATTTCTTCATCTTTTCCAATATTGTCATTTGGTTTGTAACATCTCTGGACATAGTGTGAACCTTCATTAATAGACCCCAGCTGAATAACAATGTCAGAGGTTCAGCATATGTCAATGGCTTTCTTGGGATAAGATTGTCCTCTCTTAGTAGATGTTCTCTAATGGTAGAATCTCTTATGTTAAAGACAGTTCTAACGCAGATTATCTTTCCCTTATCCAGTCTTTCAGGATTCATCCGGAGGTGTCGGTGTTCTCACAGGTCTCACTCTCCCCCAAGCTCTGACGTTGAACACATACCATTCACAAACAACATTCATGGATAGCTCAATGTACGTTTTCAAAGATTTCAAAATTCTCTTGTGTGCGTTCCCCAGTCCACAGTGAGCTTCGGACTGCAATAAAACATGAAACCCTTTACCCAGTGTTTCTCATGAGATTTCTTTGCTCAGGCTTTTTAAAAAAAATCTATTCCTGTAAATATTTGATGGTCTGAGAATGACGTCTGAGCAGTTGGAGGATAGTATGGTTTTTTTTGAGAGGATCCTTGGTTAACTGGAGCACACACTCTCATTCACTTTTTTTTCCTTCATCTATCGCTCTTTTTCTCTCTCTCTTTCTCGCTCTCTATTATCCTCCCTCATTCCCAGTGTGAGCCTGTCTACCTCTCTCACTATCTCAGATACTCTTTTGATCTTTCCATCTTTCTCTTTCTCTCTCTACATTGTGAACAGTTGTGGGTGCCACATTATTGGAAAGATATGAATACGAGAATGTAAAAGCGATTTACTGGGATGATCTCAGGAGTGAGAAATGTCAGCGATGAGGATAGACTTCTTGGAGAGGTGAAGATTGGATAGAGGTTTTCAAAACCAGGAGCAGTCGGACAGAGTAGGTAGAGTGAAGCTATTTCAGTGTGTAAATGGAGAATTAAGAGGGCCTAGGTTTAAAGTGATGTACAAACAAAATCGAGGGTAATGTGTGAAAAATAACAGTTTCACACAGTAAATAGGTCTGGAATGCACTGTCTGAAAATATAGTGGAGGCAGGTTCATTTGAGGCATTCAAGAGGGGCGTTGGATGGCTATTTGAATAGAAATAATGCATAAGGATATGGGAACAGAGAGCGGGGGATAATGATTTGGGGATAAAGAGTGGGGGGATAAGGATATGGGGACAGAGAGCAGGGGGATAAGGATTTGGGGATAAAGAGTGGGGGGTGGAGGGGATAAGGATATGGGGACAGAGAGCAGGGGGATAAGGATTTGGAGACAGAGTGGGGAATGGGCATGAGGGAATCGAGCCAGTGCAGACACGATGGGCTGAATGGCCTTCTGTACTGTGAGAATTCTGTGATTTCATTCTCTGTTTCCACCCACCTCTCTCTCTACTCTCTTCCTGCTTCCCCCCTCTCTCTCTTTCCCCCCTTGCCCACCCCCTCCCCTCTCTCTCTCCCCCCCGTTTCCCCCACTGTCTCCTCTCTCCCTCTCTTCTCTTCTCCCCTCCCACTCTCTCCCCCCTCTATCCCCTCTCTCTCCTCCTTTCCTCATCCCCTCTTTGTTTCTCCTCCCTCTCCCCCAGCTCCCCACCTTGCTCTCCCTCTCTGTTAGCTTATTTCTGAAGTCTGTGAGTTTGATTGTTGTTTGTATGGGGTGGGAGGGAGTCCGGTGAGGGGTGTTGCTGCTGTCTGGATGTACAGTCTGTGCCCTGAATGCACAATCTGGTTCAGTCACAATCGACCAAAGCTCAGTTCAGTCTCTGCCTTCCAGTTTGCTGTGATCACTGAAGTTTGTTTGCCACAGATTTGTTTAAAAGTGAAAGTGAAATCATGATTTAAAGCTTTGCCCTTTGTTCCAGTACACAATAGCAAGTTCCCTGAATTTATGTTCCTGATTGGAGTGGGACATCACCCGAAAATCCTCTCCACAGCTGGACTGTTATCATGCCAGGGGAATCCCCAGCTGGAGTTCAACCAAGCACCACATGACCATCTCATAATGCTGGAAATTCCAGTCTCTGTGTAAAAACAGCGAGCCTTGGAACACGTGGATACAAACTCGCTCTTTCCCATTTCCCCTTCTCCACATCCCTTCCCTCTGGAGTTGCCAACTCCTCCATATTGGCCGGGAGTCACCAGGAATTCGAGAGTATTGCTTGGATCTCTGAAGGCAGGATTAAGTCTTTGGGATAAAAATTATTTGAATTTAATTCTTTTTCAGCCCTTTCATTTATTTGTATCGAGGTAAAGATATAGAAAAAAAGGGAATTGATAGGTTGACACTCAGAATTAACCAATCAATGCTGTAAGAACGTGTGTGTAGTTAGTATGTGTTGTATATGTTACATAAAAACCACTTCTACACACTAAGTGGGATCGATGTTTGGAAATTCCTTCCACAAATGGTAGTAGATGCTGGATCAGTTGTTAATGTTAAAGCTGGGCTGGATGAACTTTTATTATGCAAGGGTATAAAGGGATATGGATCAAAGGTAGGTAAATGATGTTAGGCCACAGATCAGCCATGATCTCATTAAATGATGGACCAGGCTCAAGGGGCTGAATGGCCTACCTGTTTCTAGCTTTCTATGTATAATGACCTTTTTCTGAGCTGCATCTTTTCTATGGTTCTATGTGAAGGTTGGGTTATAGCAATGATGGACCAATAGTGCGTGTGCAACAATGGAGGTACAGCAGGCAGCAAGTCATGGGATAAAACCTCCAGGGATATGTCCAAGCAAAGTTAACAACTCTGCTCTAGTAATGGGAGAGTTACTGGCAAAGATTAGATTAATTGATCCTACTTGCTCTGAGTTAATCAACCAGATTAACCTACTGGATTGGGGGAGAGGGCTTGCAGGATGAATCTGGAAACCAATAACCCCAATGGTCTTGAGTCACATTTGGCTCAGCCCAGCTGGAAAGGCAGATTCTATTGATTTAGAGGTTATTAGGAACCAGTTGGACTCCAATTACCATCTGCCTCATTGTTCCAGATTGTTTCAACTGAATTCAAATTCTCTGATTGTTGAATGGGAAGATGAGATCTTATTCTCTGGCTCATGGGGTCATTAACATAGCTGTTAATCTCTCAGACCCTCTGACAGTGTTTGCTTCAATGGTCTTTGTAGAAGCAACAGATTTGCATTTATTTGTCCCATCAAGTAGATATTAGTGAAATCAATGTTTGGATTATTCCACAAACTAACTGAAGGGAAATATTGCAAAACAAGAATTTGCCTCTCCTAGCTCAGAATGAAACATGGAGAGTTCAGCTGTTCTTGGGTTGGAGTAAATTCGATACCTCTGCTGGAGGGCTGCATTGATGTATTCAGGACTTTTGTTTGGGTAGACATCCAAATGTTTCTTATTTCCTTTGGAATGTGGACTGCTCTGGCTGGGCCAGCACTTATTGCCCGTCCTTAGTTGCCCTTGAGACGTTGGTTGAACCGCTGCAGTCAATGTGTTGTAGGTTGACCCACAATGCCCTTAGGGTGGGAATTCCAGGATTGTGACCCAGCGACAATGAAGGGACAATGGTGTATTTCCAAGAGTGGCTTGGAGGGGAACTTGCAGGGGCTGGTATTCCCAAGTATTTGCTGCCCTTGTCCTTCTAAATAGAAGGGGTTGTCAATTTAGAAGATGCTGTTGGAAGGATCTTGATGAGCTTACACAGTGGCACCTGTGCCTTGGTGGTGGGGAGGATTGATGGACTAAGGCAGATTCTTCATCTTCATTCTGGACATTATTTGGGATTTTATAATTTGAGATTAAACAGGGCATGGATCCTTCAAGGAGTCACATTGGTGGGGAAGTCATTGGCTTTTCAGATCAGTGAACAGGTTCCTGCTTAGCATATGATCTGCACTGAACTCTCTCTCTCTCTTTACCTGTTGTTTATCTTATTGTGTTGTCACTCATTTTATTTTTGTTTCTCCTCTGTTGTGATTTGTCTCCATAATTCTCTTTCATTCCTTTCCTCTCTCTATATCTGTGCATGTTCACCCTTTTAGTTTTTATCTATCTGTCTGTCCAACTGTCTGTCAGTGTCACGCTGTTTGTAGTTAACTTTGAGTAGGGTGCGTATAAATTTAAATTCTTGCCTTCTCTTTGTTTTTCTCTACATCAATTTCCTTCCCTCTTGCTGCTAGTAATCTCCTTCCTTGCACTTGCTTTTATCTACAATTTGATTCTCATTTCTCCTTTTCCTCTTTCTCTTAAATCCAGTTCAGGAGAAGCTGTCTGTTCTGGTGACTGGTTTGGGAGACCACCTTAAACATCTCTACGAAGGTCATTTGACCAATGAAAGTATCACAGGTGAACTCCTTCTTGTCATTAACAAAATTCCAAGACTGACTAGCCCCGGGAACCAGAATCCTGGCCTGATTTTCCCCCCACTCCCAGTCCTCCAGGATGGTGGGAGTCACTGAACTTCTGTAGAGACCAACTCAGCAAGGAGAGAGAATGGGATTTCCCCAACTGGAGTGATTCTGTACTGGACCACATGCTGTGTCTGCAAACCTTTTGCACAATCTTTCAAATTATTCCATGTGACTCAGAAAAGTCACGTACGTATTTTCAGAGAACAGAAAACTGATTGCCCATACAAGTTTGACCTTCAAGTGGTTATTTTAATTGTTCAGAGTTGTTCTTGGAGGCAGCTGGACTGGAAATTAAATAAAAAGCTGGTGTCAGCAAATAAGAGTGTAACTGTCATTGAGGAAGATTGTGACATTTTACAAAGGAAGCCTGTCACCCTTATGCAGTTTGGGTCTGGGACTCCTGTCCCATGTTAACCGGGTTGAGAGAGGGACACTGGCTTTGTCAATCTTGCTACAAACAAATGGCAAATGATCTGTAAAGATTTCTCGCCACAAAAGCACATTCTCAAAATATTCTTGTATCTGATTTACAGCATCCGCAGTTCTTTTTGCTTTTATTTGAGTAAACGAGACAGACATGAGAAATACTGCAGAGTGTGAAAATAGACAAGTCCCCTGGGCCAGATAGGATCTATCCTAGGATCCTCTGGAAGGAAGGGAAGAGATTGCCGAGCCTTTGGCATTGATTCTCAAATCATCATTGTCTACAGGGATAGTGCCTGAGGACTGGAGGATAGCAAATGTGGTTCCCTTGTTCAAAAAGGGTAGTAGAGACAACCCTGGTAATTACAGACCAGTGAGTCTCACTGTTGGTAAAGTGTTGGAAAAGGTTATAAGAGATAGGATTTATAATCATCTAGAAAAGAATAATCTGATCAGGGACAGTCAGCACGGTTTTGTGAAGGGTAGGTCGTGCCTAACGAATCTTATTGAGTTTTTTGACAAAGTGACCAAACAGGTAGATGAGAGTAAACTGGTTGATGTGGTGTATATGGATTTCAGCAAGGCGTTCGATAAGGTTCCCCACAGTAGACTATTATACAAAATGCGGAGGAATGGGATTGTGGGAGACCTAGCAGTTTGGATCAGTAATTGGCTTGTTGAAAGTAGACAGAGGGTTGTAGTTGATGGAACATGTTCACCTTGGTGTCCAGTTACTAGCGGCGTACCGCAAGGGTCGGTGTTGGGTCCACTGCTGTTCGTCATTTTTATAAATGACCTGGATGAGGGCTTAGAAGGGTGGGTTAGTAAATTTGCGGACGACACTAAGGTCGGTGGAGTTGTGGATAGTGACGAAGGCTGTAATAGGTTGCAGAGAGACATAAATAGGATGCAGAGCTGGGCTGAGAGGTGGCAAATGGAGTTTAATGTGGACAAGTGTGAGGTGATACACTTTGGACGGAGTAATTAGAATGCAAAGTACTGGGCTAATGGTAAGATTCTTGGCAGTGTAGATGAGCAGAGAGATCTTGGTGTCCAGGTACACAGATCCCTGAAAGCTGCCACCCAGATTGACAGGGTTGTTAAGAAGGCATACAGTGTTTTGGCCTTTATTAATAGAGGGATTGAGTTCCAGAACCAGGAGGTTATGCTGCAGCTGTACAAAACTCTGGTATGGCCACACTTGGGGTATTGTGTACAGTTCTGGTCACCGCATTATAAGAAGGATGTGGAAGCTTTGGAAAGGGTGCAGAGGAGATTTACTAGGATGTTGCCTGGTATGGAAGGAATGTCTTACGAGGAAAGGCTGAGGGCCTTGAGGCTGTTCTCGTTAGAGAGAAGAAGATTGAGAGGTGACTTAATAGAGACATATAAGATAATCAGAGGGTTAGATAGGGTGGACAGGGAGAGCCTTTTTCCAAGTATGGGGATGGCAAACACGAGGGCACACAGCTTTACAGTGAGGGAAGCTAGGTATAAGACAGATGTCAGAGGTAGTTTCTTTACTCAGAGAGTAGTAAGGGTATGGAATGCTTTGCCTGCAATGGTAGTAGATTCGCCAAGTTTAAGTGCATTTAAGTCGTCATTGGACAGGCATATGGATGTACATGGAACAGTGTAGGTGGGATGGTCTTCAGATTGATATGACAGGGCGGCGCAACATTGAGGGCCAAAGGGCCTGTACTGCGCTGTAATGTTCTATGTTTTATGTTCTATGTAGGCTCGCACCGCCTGTGTGGTACTGAGAGAGTGCAATGCTGTTGCTGGTGCTGTTTTCAGACGAGACATAATGCTGAGGCCTCATTTTCCCTTGGGTGAATGTGAAGATCCCACAGCACAATTTGGAGTAAGATCAGGGGAGCAATTCTTGGTGTCTTGGCCAATATTTATCCCCTGATCAACATTAAAAAAAAGATGATAGCATCATTATCACCCTGATGATTGAGGGAACTTGATGTGTGCAAATTGGCTTCTGCATTGATTACATTATAAGAGATGATTGTTTAAAGAGCTCTTTGTGATGAACTCAAATTGTGATGGTGCTATACAAATGTAAATTCCACCAAAATTCAGAGTAAAAGCACCAACAGGGAAAGAGCAACTGAGTAGATGTGACCAATGCAGTCTGAAGATTTGATTGTGCCAAGTCTGGTTTTCTCAGCTTACTGGTGTTATGGGAATCCAGAGCCCCATTAGGAAGGGGGCGGGGTTGTGCAGTATTAGTAGCAAACACCATCTCAGCCTCATTTCCCCTGACAATGCCCTGCCTGGTGTAGGAACTCCCGGTGTGGGGATTCTTGGTTTGTGCAATTTCCAGAGCATGACTGTTCAGTTAGAAATGGGCAGGTTATTAAAAAGCTGAGAAAGTCTAAGCTCTCAGTCATTAGATTACTTACAGTGTGGAAACAGGCCCTTCGGCCCAACGAGTCCACACCGACCAACCGAAGCGCAACCCACCCAGACCCATTCCCCTACATTTACCCTTTCACCTAACACTACGGGCAATTTAGCACGGCCAATTCACCTAACCTGCACATTTTTGGACTGTGGGAGGAAACCGGAGCACCCGGAGGAAACCCACGCAGACACGGGAGAATGTGCAAACTCCACACAGACAATTGCCTGAGGTGGGAATTGAACCTGGGTCCCTGGCACTGTGAGGCTGCAGTGCCACCCATGTCAGAAGACTTGACAATTCACGGGAAAGAATGAGAATAATCATTGGAGTTGGATTTAAAGATTTCAGATGGAGGTAGTAAATTCTCTGGATGTGAAACTAAAGTGCTGGTGTGAGAATAGATGTAACTTTCATTAACTGCATGTTTAAAGATCTTTCAACTGACTTCTACATTTAGATAGCTTGTTTTGTTTTATTGTTATCCTTTTATGTAATAAACTTTAGTTTCATTGTTCAAGAAAATACTCACTAAAAATAGTTTTACTGAATGACCACCGTATTAAAAAGATGTTGAGGTTTTAGTCAAGAATAAAAAAAATCATATAATAAAAATGGGTTCAAATGAATCACTTGAACAATATAAAGAGTGTAGGTGCATTTTTCAGAGGGAGATCAGGAAGGCAAAGTGAGGATCTGAGATAGCCTTGGCAGATAAAGTTAAGGATAATCCAAAGAGATTCTACAAGTACATTAAAAGCGAGGGAACAACTACAGAGAGAGTAGGGCCCTTTAAAGATCAGAGAGGTCGTCTTTGTGTTGAAACTCAGGAGATGGGAGAGATATTAAATGAATATTTTGCATCAGCTTTTACTGTGGAGAAAAATATAGAGGCTAGAGAACTTGACAAAATAGATATTGATGTTTTGAAAACAGTTCACACTATGGAAAAGGAAGTGCTGGAGGTCTTAGCAAACATAAGGGTGGATAAATCTCTGGGAGTTGATCTACTGTATCCCAGTATGTTGCGGGAAGTTAGCGAGGAAATTGCAGGTGTCTTGCAGAAATACTTGGATCATGTATAATTATGGGTGAGGCGACAGATGACTGGAGAGTGGCTAATGTTGTACCTTTTGTTTAAGAAGGGTGTAAGGAGAGGCCTGGGAACTATGGACTAAATTCCATGGTGGGTAAGTTGTTGGAAGTGATTCTGAAAGATAGGATTTGTATGCATTTGGAGAGGTAAGGAATGATTAGTAAAGTTAGATCATATGGGATTTAGGGTGATCTTACCAATTGGATACAAAATTGGCTTAACGCCAGGAGGCAGAGGTTGTTTTTCGGACTGGAGACATGTGACCAGTGGTGTTCCACAGGGCTGTTGTATCGCCAAAGTCTTACTAGACCATAGGGGCTGCTGTCTCATTAGAGAGAAGTGAATGGTGGTGATTTAACCTTCGGGACACCAAACCTCTGGCAAGGAAGAGTTTGAGAAGGAGATTCCTTCATGGTAACCTCAAACTGGTGATGGGAATTGTACCCACGCTGTTGGCATCACACTGCTCAGTAAACCAACAGTCCAGCCAACTGAGTTAAACCAATTCCTGTTCAACAGGGATCAACACTGCACCCACTTTGTCATTTATATAAATGATTTGAATGAGAATATAGAAGGCATACCAACATTGCTGGTATAGTGGACTGTGAAGAAGGTTATCTAAGATTACAAAGAAATCTTGATCAATTGGGTCAATGGGCCAAGATTGGCAGATGGAGTTTAATTTGGATAAATGCAAGGTGTTGCATTTTGGTAAAACAAACAAGGGCAGGACTTATACAATTAAAAGTAGGGCCCTGGGTAATGGGTAGAACAGAGAGACCTAGGGGTTCAGGTACATAATTCTTTGAAGTTTGTATCACAGGTAGACAGGATGGTTAAGAAAGTGTTTAGCATGCTTACTTTCATTGTTCAAAGCTTTTCAATACAGGACTTGGGATGTTATGTTGATGTTGTACAAGATGTTGTTGAGTCCTCTTCTGGAGAACTGTGTCCAATTCTGGTCACCCTGGCAGGATATTATTAAACTGGAGAGGGTTCAATAGAGATTTTCCAGGATGTTGCTGGGAGTCGAAGGTTTGAGTTATAAGCAGAGGCTGGATAGGCTGGGACTTTTTTCACTGGAGTGTAGGAGGTTGAGGGGTGACCTTATAGAGGTATATAAAATCTTGAGGGTATAGACAAGGTAAATGGCAGGTGTCTTTCAGACTAGGGGCATAATTTTAAGGTGAGATGAGGGAGATTTCAAAAGACAATGGGTGGCAATTTTTTTTTTACATAGAGTGGTTCATGTGTGGACTGAGCTTCCAGAGAAAGCGGTGGTTATGAGTTGACATTTAAATAAGTACATTTAAAAAAAATGTGTTTGGAAGCTTCTGAGCCAGGAGCAGGCAGGTAGGATTGGTTTAGTTTAGGATTAATGTCGGCATGAACAATTGGCCTGAGGGGTCTGTTTCTGTGCTGTATGATCTATGACTGTAAGATACGTGCAGCTTTGCACCTCTTTGTGTGGGTGTCTCGTCAGGCTTGGTAGGATGGGAGCACAGGCACCCAGTAGGATGTCCTGAGAATGTGTCATTGTGGTTGGAAAACAGCGTTCATTTAAGCAGCAAACCTCCAATCTGGGGGAACAGAGGGATACAGGAGTTATCCAATGATAGTGGAGTTCAGGCGGACGTATGGAATTCTCATTGAGTTCTCAGTATCAAATCCTGCAACTGTTCCCTATCTCATGTTCCAACTCTGCTTCTGTTACTGTGGGAATAACTTGGCCCATCTCTACACTGAATCTCAGCAGAAATGTTTCTGTGATGACTGGACGCACTGACTCATTTACAGTGGGTGAGAGGCTGGGTCTTACAGTTATAGAGATGTACAGCATGGAAACAGACTCTTTGGTCCAACTCGTCCATGCCGACTAGATATCCTAGATTAATCTAGTCCCATTTACAAGCATTTGGCCCATATCCCTCCAAAACTATCCTAATCATATACTCATCCAGATGCCTTTCTATAATCTGTGCAATGTCCTAAATTCCAGGAGATCCCAATTGCCCTTCACTCACTGTCAATGTTCTGATTTTTAAAAACTTCATCTGTTTTCAAAGACTACTTGTCCTCAACCTTCTACATAATCTCCTCAAGCTCCAGGACCTTCCAAGATCCATGTGCCCCTTGAATTCTGGCCTCTTGGGTTCCCCCAATTTTAATCACGTTGCCGTTGGTGGTCATGCCTTTGGTTGCCTAACCCCAAAGCTCTGGAATTTCCTTCCAAAACTTGCCACTTCTCAGCTGTTTCAGGTGCTTGAAATGTTTGAGCAATAAGCTTTGTTGCCTGCTGTAATATCTCCTTGCGTGGCTCGGTAGTCCTCCTGAGAGACACCTTGAGATTATTTGCAATGTTAAAGGTGTTACATAAATGTAAATTCTGCTTTTGTTGTTGGAAGTAGTAAGAGGCTGAGTCACCAGCTAATATTGACTGTTGGAAAATGTTGAAAGAGGAATATTTTTTCTGGATATGTGAGGATTTCATAAACTTTTAGCTCAGGGAATTTGAAGATTCTCAGTTTGTATCGTTTGAATGATGAGGAACAACCTTGAAGAGGATGGATTTAGTTGTTGGTGTTTGATCATGGAGGATTCTTTCAGTCTATATTTAACTCCATTCCTGTTTACTACTCTGAAATGCCAGCCAGAATTTCATGGTTCTAATCATAAGGCTGGTTTGATGTTCACATGCAGCTGTGGGTTAGTGGCTAACACTTTTACTTCACAGTCACAAGCAAAAGCACATCATAACACCAGCAGATGTAAGAACAGATTTAGGCCAATCGACCCATCAGGTCTGCTCCACCATTCAATCATGACTGGTATCACCGTTCCTTTATTGTCACTTGGGAAAAATCCTGGAATTCTCTCCCTAAGGACATTGTGGGTTAACTTATAGTACGTGGACTTCAAGAAGCCACCTTCTTAGGGGCAACTAGCGATGGGCAATAAATGCTGGCCAGCCAGTGAGCCCCATGAGTGAATAAAAGAAATTTCAGAACCCCATTCTCCTGCCTTCTCCCCATAACCTTTGATCCCTTTACTAATGAAGAACCTCTGTCTTAAGTACACTCAATGACTTGGTTTCAACAACTCTCTGTGGCAATGAGTTCCATTGATTTACCACGGTATTGCCGAAGAAATTCCTCCTTATCTCCGTTCTAGAACATAGAATAATACAGTGCAGAACAGGCCCTTTGGCCCTCAATGTTGTGCCAACCTGTGAACTAATCTAAGCCCATCCCCCTACACTATCCCATCATCATCCATGTGCTTATCCAAGGATTGTTTAAATCTCCCTAATGTGGCTGAGTTAACTACATTAGCAGGTAGGGCATTTCACACCCTTACCACTCTCTGAGTAAAGAATCTGCCTCTGACATCTGTCTTAAATCTATCACCCCTCAATTTGTAGTTATGCCCCCTCGTACAAGCTGACGTCATCATCCTAGGGAAAAGACTTTCACTGTCTACCCTATCTAATCTTCTGATCATCCTGTATGTCTCTATTAAATCCCCTCTTAGCCTTTTTTTCTCCAATGTGAAAGGACTCAAGTCTCTTAGCCTTTCCTCATAACAACTTCCTCTAGGCAACATCCTGTAAATCTCCTCTGCACCTTTTCCAATGCTTCCACATCCTTCCTGTAATGGGGCGACCAGAACTGTATACAATATTCTAAGTGTGGCCACACCAGCGTTTTGTATAGTTGCAGCATGATATTGTGGCTCCGGAACTCAATCCCTCTTCCAATGAAATCTAACACACCGTATGCCTTCTTAACAGCACTATCAACCCGGGTGGCAACTTTCAGGGATCTATGTACATGGACGCCAAGATCCCTCTGCACATCCACACTACCAAGAATCTTTCCATTGATCCAGTATTCTGCCTTCCTGTTATTCTTCCCAAAGTGCATCACCTCACATTTATCTGCATTGAACTCCATTTGCCACTCTCAGCCCAATTCTGCAGTTTATCCAAGTTCCCCTGCAACCTGTAACATTCTTCTACACTGTCCACTACTCCACCAACTTTAGTGTCATCTGCAAACTTACTAACCTATCCACCTATACCCACGTCTAAGTCATTTATAAAATGACAAAGAGCACTTATCCCAAAACAGATCCCTGTGGCACACCACTAGTAACCAGACTCCAGGCTGAATATTTTCCATCAACTACCACTTGCTGCCTTCTTACAGAAAGCCAGTTTCTAATCCAAACTGCTAAATCACCCTCAATCCCATGCCTCTGCATTTTCTCCAACAGCCTACCATGTGGAACCTTATCAAAGGCTTTACTGAAGTCCATGTATACCACGTCAACTGCCGTACCCTCATCCACACACTTGGTCACCTTCTCAAAAAAACTTAGAGGTTTGTGAGACATGACCTGCCTTTGACAAAACCATGTTGACTATCTGAAATCAAATTGTTGCTTGCTAGATGATTATAAATCCTATCTCTTAAAATCCTTTCCAAAACTTTTCCTACGATAGACGTAAGGCTCACTGATCTATAATTACCTGGGTCATCTCTACTGCCCTTCTTGAACATGGGCACAACATCTGCAATCCTCCAGTCCTCTAGTACTGTACCTGCAGACAATGACGACTCAAATATCAAAGCTAAAGGCTCCAACTCCTCCTCCCAGAAAATCCTTGGATAAATTCCATCTGGCCCAGGGGACTTGTCTACTTTCACTCCTTCTAGAATTGATAACACCTCTTCTTTACTAACCTCAATCCTTTCTAGTCGAATATCTTGTATCTCAGTCTTCTCCTCTACAATAGGCTCCTTTCCCTGAGTGAAAACCAATGAGAAATATTCATTTAGCACCTCTCTGATCTCCACAGGGTCCACACACAACTTCCCACTTCTGTCTTTGACTGGCTCTATTCCTACCCTAGTCATCCTTTTATTCCTCACATAGGTATAGAAAGCTTTAGGCTTCTCCTTTATTCTATTTGCTAAAGACTGCTCGTGTCCTCTCTTTGCTCTTCTTAACTCTCTCTTTAAATCCTTCCCAGCTGATCAGTAACTCTCCATTGCCTCATTGTCTCGTCTCATTGTCACATAGGTCTCCTTCTTCCGCTTAACAAGAGATGCAATTTCTGTAGTAAACCATGGTTCCCTTTCACTGGCAGGGACATACCTATCAAGGACTCACAATATCTATTCCTTAAACCAGCTCCACATTTTGATTGTCCCCATCCCCTGCATTTTGTTACCCCATTCTATGCATCCTAAGTCTTGCCTAATCACATAATTGTCCTTCTTGCCCTGTGGCATGTACCTATCTCTTTCCATTGCTAAGCTAAATGTAACTGAATTATGGTCACTCTCTCCAAAGTGCTCACCTACCACTAAATCAAATACCTGGCCTGGTTCATTACCAAGCACCAGATCCAGTGTGGCCTCCCCTCTTGTCGGCCCTTCGACATACTGTATCAGGAAACCCTCCTGTACACATTGGACAAAAATTGATCCATCCGACGTACTAGAGTTATAGCATTTCCAGTCAACGTTGGGGAAGTTAAAGTCCCCCATAAGATTCACCCTGTTCCTTTCACTCCTACCCAGAATCGATTTGCCAATCCTCTCCTCCACATCCCTGGAATTCTGCAGAGGCCTATAAAAATCTCCAAGCAGTGTGACCTCTCCTCTCTTGTTTCTAACCTCAGCCCACACTACCTCAGTAGACGAGTCCTCATCAAAAGTTCTCTCAACCGCCATTATACTATTCTTGACGAACAAGGCCACACCTCCCCCTCTTTTACCGTCTTCCCTGATCTTAATGAAAGATCTAAACCTTGGAACCTGCAACATCCATTCCTCACCCTGCTCTATCCATGTCTCCGAAATGGCCATAACATCGAAGTCCCAGGTACCTGTCCATGCTGCAAGCTCACCTACCTTATTTCGGATACTTCTGGCATTGAAGTAGACACACTTCAAACCAGCTTGCTGTCTGCCAGCATATTCCTGTGATCATGAAATCCTGTCCATGCCCTCCCGACTCTCATCCTCCTGTGCACTGGAACTACACCTCTGGTCCCCATTCCCCTGCTGAGCTAGTTTAATCCCACTTGAATAGCACCAGCAAATTTCCCACCCAGGATACCCCTCTGGTTCAAGTGAAGTCTGTCTTGTTTGTAGAGGTCCCACCTTCCTCAGAATGGGCCCCTATTATCCATGTACCTGAAACCCTCCCTCCTGCACCATCCCTGCAGCCATGTTTCTGAAGGGTCATCCTTCACTCTGAGGCTGTGCCGTTTGGTCCTAGTCTCTCCTACTGGTGGAAACATCTTCTCCATGTCCACTCTATCCAGGCCTCTCAGTATTCTGTGAGGTTCAATGAGATCCCTCTCATCCTTATAAACTCCATTGAGTGCAGGGACCCAGAGTCCTCAACCGCTCCTCATATGACAAGCTCTTCACCAGCACATTCTTCCTTCGATACAGAGTCCAAAACTGCTCACGATGTTCCAAACGTAGTCTGACCAGAAAATTATACAGCCTCAGCAGTACATTTCTGCCCTTGTATTCTAGCCCCCTTGGAATGAATGCTAGCATTGATTTGCCTTCCTAACTGCCAACTGGACCTGCATGTTAACCTGAACAGAATCCTGAACTAAGACTCCCAAGTCCCTTTGTGCTTCAGATTTCTGAAGCCTTTGCCCATTTAGAAAACAGTCTTCACCTCTATTCCTCCTACCAAAGTTCATGCTCTCATACTTTTCCACATTGTATTCTATCTGCCACTTCTTTGCCCACTCTCCTCATCTGTCAAAGCCTATCTGTGTGTCATCTGCAAAATAGCAGTAATCAGATTTGTCTGGCATGATCTCCCCTTGATGAAACTGTTCTGACTCCATTCTATTTTACCATGAACTTCCATGTACTCTGTAAATCTCATCCTTAATAATGGACTCTACAATTTTAATAATGGCTGAGGTCAGGCTAACTGGCCTACAGTCTCCTGTCTTCTGCCTCTCTCCTTTCTTAGACAGGGCCATTTTCCAGGCCTCTGACTCCAATGAATCCTGAAAGATCATGACCAATATCTCTACAATCCTCTCGGCTATCTCCTTGAGAATTCTGGTGTGTAGTCCATCAGGTCTGGGTGACTTATTCACACCTTTCAGCTTCCCCTGCACCTTCTTCTTAGTGATGACCACTACACTCACCTCTGGCCCCTGACTCTCTTGAAGTTCTGGTATGCTACTGGAATCTTCCACTGTGGAGACTGATGCAAAGTACCTTTTTCAGTTCACCCACCATTTCTTTGTTCCTTATTATCACTCATTTCCAGTGGTCCAGTGTCTACTCTTGCCTCTGTCTGACCTTTTAGATATTTATCTCCTTTTACATTACTAGCTAACCAACTCTCATGTTTCATGTTCTGACCACCCTTATTGCTATTTTAGTTATCCTTTGCAGGTTTTCAAAGACTTCCTAATCTTCTGACTTCCCATTAATCTTCACCACATTGTATACTTTTGCTTTTATGTTGTCCCTAATTTCTCTTGTCAGTCCAGGTTATCATGCCCTTTCCTTAGTCCGTTTCTTCTTCTTTTTGGGCATAAACACAAAGTTCAGGCTGACCCTCCCAGAGTGATAGAGCACCGCACTGTCGGAGGGTCAGCTCTGAGGGAGCGGGCAGTGTCCCCCCTGGGGAAGTGTTGGAGGGGTGGGTGGGGAATGCAGGGACAGCAATGGGGGTATGAACAGCCTGTTCATTTCTCCAGTGGGAGTATAGGCGGAGTTGTGTTGTGGAAATGTCACTGTCCCGGCACACGGGAGTTGCTGGGGGTTTGGGGAGAGCTCTCCCTGCGGCGGGTCCGTTTACCCCCTGTCCCTGTCCCTGCCCTCCCAGGGTGAGTGACACACAGACTGGGGACGGTCTCAGTATCTCCGCCTCAGGGCGGAGTTCCAAACAAACTTCCACCAAAACAAACCCACCCTCAGCAGCCAAACCAGCGCCGGCAGCAGCTTTTCCGGGTTTATTTTTGGAGGAGGGGGTTGGTCTGATTTGTCACCTCGACGCAGAGAGTTAACACCAGGAACGGTCAAATTTTCCTGTGTGTCTGTGTGAGTATCTGTCTGTGTCTTTGTGTGTGAGTATGTGTGTGTGTGAGCATCTGTGTGTATGTATCTGTCAGTGTCTTTGTGTGTGAGTATCTGTGTGTGGGGTATCTGTGTCTGTGTGTGTGTAGTATCTGTCTGTGTGAATGTGTATCTGTGTCTGTGTCTGTGTGTGGGGTGGGGCTTTGTGTTTGTGTGTGTGTGTCTGTTGGGGGGTGGGGGGGTTGGAATGGGGTAGCATTTGTTTTGAAGAGAGGGAAAGTGCTGAGTAATTTGATCATTTAAAAGCTTCCCATGACCTTGTGAAAAGCAGCCAGCAGCAATTCATTTAAGAAGGAGTCACAGGAAAGAGCTTGCCCCCTCTTCATTCACAGTCCCACCAGTTACACCCAGCCAATCTCTCTGTTACAACCATTGCAAGGTTTTGGAGCAACTGAGTAACACTGGAGTGAAATGTAGACTGAGACAGTGCTGAAATTGTTCCTCTTTACAGCTCAAGGAGAAAGGAATTAAGAAGGTAATTGTTTTATGATGGTCTGAACTGTAAAACAGAGCAACAGTAAGGCTCGGCTAAGTGTGGAAGCAATCACTTACATTTATATAGCACCTTTCAAAGCTCACCCAAGTGCTTTACAGCCAATGAAGGACTTATGAAATGCAGTTGCTGTTGTAGGAAATGGGCAGCCACTTTTGTGCGCAGCAGGATCCCACAGAACTAAAGTACATGATCAAGATAATCTGCTGTCTGTGATGTTGGTTCAGTCACAAATATTGTCCAAGATCCTGGGGAGAACTAACATGGAACCATTGCATACTTCAAGTCAATCTAAAAAGGAAAATGGAGCATTGTTCGGTTATCTCATCTAAAAGCCAGCAATCCACTGGATGTGTTAGTCTGGTTTCTTTACTTGGGCCTCTGGAGTGGGACTTCAATCCACAGTTTGCTGCTTCCTGTAGGATTCCCACTTTTTCTCAATATCCAGAGACTTTGGCTGGGGAAGGCTATGTCTCAATATTGAGGAATTGGAGGAGTGGAGTAACCTGCGATGTCTTCCACAGTTGACTAGCTAATGTCAAGCCCGTGGAATAGCTGCCATGTGTAGAGCATTCACTTGGGATTGGTTATGGAGAGCCATGAACTCTCCATCCTTAGACAGCTAATGAAGCACAGACCAAGGACCAGATCAGGAAGGGGCCTGGTTCTGTATCATTCAGGCCACACAGTTGCAGTGAAGGTTGGAAATTAGAATTTGCACTGCACACCGCGTCACCCTTCCCCTCTACCGAAGACTGTCTGTGAACCAATCTGGTCATGATCACATTGCTGCTTGTGTAATCCTGCAGTGCATAAACTTCCTGCAGCACGCACTACACCTTCAAAAAGTACCTCATTTGCTGTAAAGCACTTGGGGAAATCCTGAGTTTGTGAACGACACCGAATAAAGGTGAGTCTCTGTTTTGTTCCGTTAGTTCACATTCTTATTTTAAGAACTGGGGATAGGAAATCAAAGGTAGGGATCATATTACAGAGGGAAAGTTCCCACTTTGCATTAAGCCAGGAGAAGGGTAGGATTTGCCTATTGGCACTGAGTCAGCTCCTTAGTGTCCCTCCCAATGTTCAGGGGTAACATTTGTGATATTAATTTTTGTAGTCATTGCACTTAGCTGTAATTTGTTTTCTGAAATGATGATTAAAGTTCTTGAACGCAATTGTATTTTGCATAAACCCATATACCCATCAAACACTCAGAGGACAGGGACAGCACAGGCTTAAACCTTTGGGAACGCACCCTGCTGCATCAGTGCAACATGTTTCCATTTTCCACATGTAACAGTTCCTATGTTTGCAGTATGAGATGCTGATGTGGATAATGCCTTGTTAAGCTTTGGGGGCATAACTCCGACTGCAGAGTTTTATTGGAACAGCGTGTCGATTGGAAAATCATTTAGAGACATTGATGTACCTGAGTCATGTCCTCAAAAATGTTTAGTCATTAAAATGGGTGGACGGTAATATTTGGATATCTGTGAATGGAGTGAGCTGAAAGCCACGTGGGACAGAATGCTATACGTCTTCCTCTGTTGTACTCATTTGTTATGTTGGGAAAGTTAGTATTGATGCTCCAGTATAGCACTGCTGGACTGCTGGAGATGCCACATTTTGGATGAGATTAAATAGTGCAGCCTCATCTGTTTGATTAGATTCCTGATTAATTTGATTAGATTCCCTCCAGTGTGGAAACAGGCCCTTCGGCCCAACAAGTCCACCTGACCCACCGAAGAGAAACCCACCCAGACCCATCTCCCTCTAACTAATGCACCTAACACTACGGGCAATTTAGCGTGGCCAATTCGCCTGGCCTGCACATCTTTGGACAGTGGGAGGAAACCGGAGCACCCGGAGGAAACCCACACAGACACTGGGAGAACTTGCAAACTCCACACAGAGAGTCACCCGAGGCTGGAATTGAACCTGGGTCCCTGGCACTGTGAGGCAGCAGTACTAACCACAGAGCCACCGTGCTGCCCCACGGTAAGCACCTTTTAGTAAGGTACTTTATATTGGAGGAAATATGGCACAATCTGTAGAAGAGCAGGGGAGTTATCCTTAGTGTCCCGGTCAATATTTATCCCTCAAACAAGTGACAAAATGTGATCTGTTTCTCACATCACTTGTTTGTGGGAACTGGATAAATGGAACTTGATGCCTTATTTCCTTTTTGTAATAGTGGCTACGTTTGCAAAGTGTGTTGTTGACTGTAAAACATTTTTGAGCCCTCCAGTAATGTTGTAAGGTGCTATATAAATACAAATCATTCTTTATTTCTCTATGCTGAACAATTTCCCTCAAACTTGCTTCTGCAACAACTACATTTACGTAGCATTTTTAAGGTTGTAAAATGTTCCATGGTGTTTCACAGGAACGATTGTCAAATAAAATCTGATAGTGAGCCACATGAGGAGACATCAAGACGGGTGACTGAAGAGTTTTATAGGAGGAGGCAGAGAGCTTTTGAGAAGACAGTTTACAGGTTTAGGCCCAAGCAGCTGAGGCAAGGTTATCGATGGGGAAGCTATTGCAAACAGGGAGAGCTGCGTTAGAGCAGCATTGAGATTTTGAAAAGTTTCAGGTCTGGCAGGGCTGGGGATGGGGGTGGTACCAAGTAGAAATCTGACAGAATAGAGTAACACTTCATTCCCAATTTGATCCGGAATTCAACAGTGTTCACATCAGGAAATGTTTTGTATGTAGCCCAGATCCTAACATCCAAGAGACTCTTTGTCCTTGCGTTACAGAACTGCTTGTTTGTTCTGTTAGAATTCCAAGAAATTGGAGGTGTTCTTAAGCATGTTGCTATTCAAGATTTGTTAGAATTGGAAACTGAGAAATCTGACATTGACTGGGAGCAGGAATTGGAATTTTACTCATTGTCCCTGGCTCTCTGTGACATGTCGCTGTAATGTTTGTGCTGACTTAACTGAGACACTGTGCAACACCCAGTCTCCCTCAGCCTCACCCCCTCAAAAATCTGGAGGTATCTTTGTCATACTGAAAGTGTTAATTTCTTTGTGTGCAGATATTGGGTTCAAACTCTCCAGTCACTGATGTGTTTTCATACTTGGGTGATGTGCACCTGCCACCGTGCTAAATCTTTGAAAAACTGATTTCTTTCCCCCAGCTGCCTGTTTTGCCGTACTGCTGATTATCACTGAGTGCAACTTCCTCTATGTAGGTTGAAAACTAAAAAAAGGTCTTGTTGATTTAAGAAGAGGAAGTTGCTTAAATCTGATGGGCCAGAAACTATTCGATGCTTAAAAGAACAAAAGAGAAGTACAGCATAAGAACAGGCCTTTCGGCCTGTCAAGCCTGTGCCAATCATCATGCCACAACTAAACCAAAAAAAAAACTAACTTTCAGGCCTTATTCCAGAAGCCTCTGAAACGTCACCAAGGTGCGTGCTTCCACCAGCTCTTCTGACAGCACGTTTCAGGCTCCTGCCACACTCTGCATGAAAAACTTCCCTCACTTAATGCTATTTTGAGATTCTTGCTAGAGAGTCATTGAGAATCTGAATTCCAATCTCTCTGCATTGACCCTTCCTTTCAATTCATTTTTAAAATTTGCTTCTCTTTTCCAGTCTTCAATCTCCAATCTCTCAATCTTTGGTGAATGTTCTTGTTTAGCTGGTCAATGGTGCTCTGTACTGCTGCGAAATCTTACTGTGCTTTTCAGTTTGGAGTTTACAGATTTATTCATTCTTCCTTTTTCCCATGTGTTCAAAACATCTTCTAACATATTTCCCCAGACTTCAAAGCAGTGAAATTTCATACATCCCTTCTCAGTCTGATTGA
Source organism: Chiloscyllium plagiosum (assembly GCF_037043375.1). Taxonomy (NCBI): domain Eukaryota; kingdom Metazoa; phylum Chordata; class Chondrichthyes; order Orectolobiformes; family Hemiscylliidae; genus Chiloscyllium; species Chiloscyllium plagiosum. The sequence continues at coordinate 2,567,674 of NW_028270164.1, read as the reverse complement.
CATGTTTTTGAATCTCTCACTCCCCGTTGTCTAACTTCCTAATACTGAAAAGAAACACTTTGATTTTTATCCTATCCCACCTTTCTCATCCTCAGATGAACCAAGGCACTTTGTAGCTGATGGAGCATCTTCTGAAATGGAATTCTCTTGCAGTGGAGAAATGTAACAACCCGTTAGCACAAAGCAAGATCCCACAAACAGTAATGTGAGAATTAGCCAATCATCTGTTTGAAGAACAGAAGCTGAGGAGAGGCAAATATTGGTCAGAGAAATCCTGTTCCTCTTATTCACAGGGATACCCATCACAAACAAATCCTGTACTTGCATCATTTAACACAAACGTAGCAGGACAGTGACATCACTGTCTGGATTGGTTTTGTCCTTTTTAAGAGTCATAATGTTTTACAACACAGAAAGAGACCCTTTTGCCCATTGTGCCTATGCTGGTCGTCAAACACCTATCTCATATTTTATTTTCAAGCACTTGGCCCATACTATTGTATGCTGTTGGCATGTTCTGAACCCATTGACTTTGAGAACAACTGGAGGAGCTGACTCCGTGCAGAATGAGGTGGAAAGTGGGACTTTACCCAGTCTGTGTGATTCTGTGCCACCCTGAGCTAACCAAGCATGCCTTTGCTGGGCTGGTGAGTCATGAACCGACGCGGATGTCATTGGCTGAGCCAGCATTTATTGTCCATTCTCATTTACTGAGAATATTGTAGTCAACTACCACTTGAACCATGTGCAGCTCATGTGCACAATGCTGTGAAGGAGGGAATTTCAAGATTTTGGCCCATGGACAGTGAAGGAGCAGTGATATATTTCCAAGTCAGGATGGTAAGTGCCACAGAGGGGAACTTGCAGGTGGTGGTGTTCCCATGTCTCTGTTGTCCTTGTTCTTCTAGATGGTAGAGGTTATAGGTTTGGAAGGTGCTGTTGGAGGAGCCTTGGTGAGTTATTGTACCATCGCTAATGGTGATGAATCTTCTAACCAGTCTGTCTTACTATTGACACATTTCTCTCACTCTGGCCTGCAGCCCTAAACCATAACTGCATGTAATCTATGAAGATAAAAATACTGTGGGAATAGGAGGACATGATATGGTTGGAATAATTAAGTCAGGAAGTGACACATGCGGTTCCTTGTCTGAGAGGAAGACCAGCCTATGATAACTTTTCAAACCAATTCTTCATTTCTTACCAGAAGTGATTTCAAACTATTATAAACAGAGGCAGTGTACCAGTGACTCCCTTTTTAAAGGGTATGGAGAGATTAAGCAGAAGGATTGTCAAATTGTACACTGAACTCAATGTTGATAGACTCAAGACAATGGACGTTTCCCACAATGGAGGTCTGTTGATGCACAAAGGCAAAATAATTCAATATTCATTTGTGTGTGAGAATTCAGCAGCAATACGCAGTTAATTATGAGGCAGTTGTCAAGAAAAAACACAGTTCTGCAATGTTTGATTATGAAGCAATGCTAGTGTATTTTAACTTGCTGTAACTCAGTAGCAAAGCCACGTTGGAAGTGTTGACTTCCGGTTCTGGCTCTCTGCTATTGAATCAATGAACAAGTTCGAAGAGTTTTGAGATTCTGCGATGTGAGCAGAAGCTGAGTGGAGAAATGCATTGACGATTACAGATGGAGGATGTTTTTGATTTTGGGTTTTAGTGAAGCATCTAGTTTTGTACTCATCAGGATACTGCCAGAATACCACATTAACAGAAATTAACTTTTTTTATTTGTATGAGAGGAGAATGTTGGTTGGCAAGTGGAATCTGGTTGTTGGAGATGTTGCCATGGAAAATATGGCACTTAAATGATTGACAGACAGTTAACTGCCAAGCTTTGTTTAAATTTAAACCAGGCAGGTTGACTTTGATTGCCCTGAAAAGCGACCCAGAGAATGGCTGCTACCTGTTTTGTTGAATTTGAAACAAGGACAATGTGTGAACGTGTCTTCTCACACAGCACATAGTCTCTGAGTGGTGCTTGACTTTACAACGAGAGTGAAATAATCTTAGTGATGACTATACCTGTCAGAAAGAAATGGGAATCAGTCAATCCAAAGGCCTGTTCTCATTGAAGATTCTGTTCTTCCTTATATCCTGGTTGACTTCATTTCCAAGATCAGGTTACTAAAGAGTAGGATTGGTACAATCATGTTCAAGAAATGGATTTTATTCAAGTGATGGAACATATCAGAATCTGTTGCCACTGGTTGATGGGTCAAGAATCTTCACCTCTTATTAAGTACTTATGGAAAGAGGCATTGATGGGAAACCAGCCAGTAGCAGGTTTTGAAAGAATTGTACTTCACAACCTCAGGAGATTGGGGTGTGGAATTGACCACCTTCCTCTCTCAGACAGTTGGTGCAGACTCTATTGCAGAGAACACTGGAGAAACTCAGCAGGTCTGGCAGTATGTGATGAGTGAGAAACAGAGTTAACAAAAGGAGTTAGAACCTTACTTCTGACCGAGGCGGAGCAAATGGTGTAGAGCCTAGTGAAAAAGACAAAGGAATTGTTAATGGTGGTGAAAAATGTAAAATGGGTATAAATTAAAGTGAGAGGAGGAGAGAATGGGTCCATCGACTAAGAGCAAAGTAAATGTGACAAGGCGGGGGGTGGGGAGTGAGCGAGTTTGTAGGGAACAGAATGTAAGGGAAAGGTAGGACAGACATGATGTAGTCATTGCTATGAAGTTGTGGAACTCAAGCTTGAGACTTAAGGCTGTAAGGTTATGGATCATCTACAGCCTCAAAGCAGGCTATTCGGTCCATTGAGTCTACACTATCCCTCCAAAAAGCATCCCATCCAGACCCACTCCCACCCCCACATTCTATTCTACCCCTGGAACCCTGCATATGCCTGGACAGTATGAGCAATTTGGCATGGTCAAACCACCTAACCTGCACATCTTTGGGCTATGGGAGGAAACCCACACGGACATGGGGAGAATATGCAAACTCCACATAGACTGTTGCCCAGGGCTGGAATCGAACCTGGGTCCCTAGCACTGTGAGATAGCAGTGCTAACCACTGAGCTACTGTCCCGAAGTGGAAAATGAGGTGTTGCTCCTTCAGCTTGTTCTGGAACACTGTAGCAGGGCCTTGGAGGGAAAGATTAACATTGGAGCAAGGTGGTTTATTGAAATGGTGAGCAACTGGAAGGTTGGGGTCATCCCTATGGATAGAGCGAAGGTGTTCTGTAAACTGGTCACCCAGTCTGTGTTAGCTCTCGCCAACGTAAAGGAGACCATATTGTGAGCAGTTGACCAGACTGAAAGGAGTACAAATGAATCACTGCTTCACCTGGAAGGTGTGTTGGGCCCTTGGGCAGTGAGGAAGGAGGAAGGCAATGGCCAGGAGTTACACTTTCTGTGATTGCATGGGGAGGTACCAGGGGAGAGTGAGGAAGTATAAGGAGTGATGGAGGAGTGGATCAGGGGATAATGGAGAGCATGGTCCCTGTGGAGTACTGACAGTGGGGATGATGTTGTGCTGAAGGTGGCAGTAATGGTGCAGATGATCCTTTGAAAGTGGAGACTAGTGGGTGAAAAGTGAGGATAAAGGAAACCCTATGTCTGATTTGGGAGGGAGGGGGAATTGGGGAGGGCAGTATGACCCTATAACTGCAGAAGCTGGATCAGATACAGCTGTGGCCTTGTGGGGGAGAGTGGGTGGTGGTGGATGGGGAAAGGATCATGTTGATGCATTCTCAGAACAGATGTGATGGGGATGGAGAAACTGGGAGAATGGAATGGGATCAGTTTTGGAAACAGGTTGGGAGTCAGTGGGTTTGCGGTGGATATTGGCCAATCCTGATAAATGGAAACAATTATGTCAAGGAAAGGGAGAGAAGGATGGAAATTGCAAGTGAAACTGAATAATGTTTCCAGTTGTAGTCTAAAATGGCCTCCTTCTATGCTGCAGAATATCTGGGACAGAATGTCCCCAAGTGCTTTGAAGCCAATAAAGTACGTTTCACGTAGAGTAATTTTACAGCAGCAAGGCTGCACAAACACCAACTTGATAATGGTTACATAGTCTATGCCTGATTATATTGATTGGGGGCAGTTTTGTTCAGGGATAACTCCCATGCATTTTTTTTTGAAGGGGTAAAGTTTAGGATCTTTACCATGCACCTGAGAGACCAGACAGGACCTCGGTCTAACGTTTGATCCAAAAGCCAGAGCCTCCCATAGTGCTGCACTTCCTCAGCGCTGCACTAGATTACCGGATGTGATCTTTTATGTCTGGAATGGGACTTTAACTCTCAACCCTTCAGCTCAAAACAAAACTTGCCTGCACTGATAGGGTTAGAGAGGGTGTTCTTTCCTCCCAGTTATTGTGAGTTGTCAGTTGCTGGTCCAGGGGATGTGTTTTGCCAGGGGACCGTTGGGGATGAAAGATTTGTGGATGAGGAACCATGTATTCCTAGCTCCTTAATCCATCAATTGGGGAACATTGTCAACTCAATTTTGCTAGTTTTTTTTTTAGATGGAGTGATTTGATTTTCATAGTGAATAGGAATTATAATTGATGCTTTTCAGATTTTACATTGAGTATTGTTTTTTTCCAAACAGAACATTATTCCCATTTATTTGCATTGCCATGTTTTGATTGGTTTTACTCAGCAGCTCTTTGTCCCACTCCTGGTGATGGCTTGAAAATTTGACACTTTACAACACTCTCTTCATCATTGTCAATTGGGAATAGGATACACTGAGCCTGTTCACTGAAACACTAAATCACCTTCAGTGTGGAAAACTCTTGCTGAAGTGAGTGGAACAAGCAAGTGGGTAAATCCTGTTTTCCCAAAACACTGCTTACACAGCACTTCAGAGTGTGGAATGAATACAGCACTGTTCCTGCAACACATCCCAATTCAACTTGTCTTTCCAGGCATGTGGACTGGCTGCAGTTAGGTCACTGGTGTGAAGGTCCAACGTCAGTTGCTGTTGTCATTTCCAGGCACAATGACTGCACTGTTGTGGCATTGATCTCTTCTGCCTTGCATGACTATATTGTGCTGTGTGCCTCGAACTGCTCCTGGCTTATCCTCATCACCCCAACAGCTGAAAGTTTCATGGCAATGTTACAACACAGGAGGCCCGGCCATCCCATCCTACAACTGCTGGTTCCTTGAAAGAGCAATCCCATCAGCCCCACTCCCCTGAAGCTTCCCCACAGACCTGCAAATCCTGTTTCTTCAACTGGTTAACCCTTTGGTAACTATCCATTGTTGAAAGCTCCTGTTGATCCTGTTTCCATTTCAAACAGTGTGTTCCAGATCACTACCAGCTGCTTATCCTCACCCTGCCCATTATCTAAAATCTGTGTCCTCTGCTTTCCCAGGCTTTAGACAAGGGAAACAATTTCTCCTTATCTATTCTATCAAAACTTTTAATAATTTTGAACGCATCGATGAAATCTCCCATGCTCTAAGGAAACCAGTGTTACCTATGATTACATGGGACACATGATACCCTAGCCCTGTTGCAGGCCATTTGGCCTATTCAGTCCATGCTGGTTTGTTTAACTTCCCATTAAAGGCATTGGTATGTATCTCCAGTTTCTCAATGTAACTGAAGCCTCTCATCACTTGCGCTATTCCTCTGGGTTTGACATTTCTTGTGAAAGTGTGTGCCCAGAATTGGACCCACTGCCCCAGCTGAGGCATGTTAACCAGTGATTTATAATTATTTAGCATAATTTCCTTGCTGCTGTACACTGAATCTAAATTAGCAGAGATGCTAAGTGGGTCTGATAAAGAGTGGTTAACCACAGCATATCTGATCGAGCCTTTGGATGTGTTAAAGAGAGGAGAGTCGATGTGATTTATGTACAAGGACCTCCTCATAAAGCATCACTTAAAGATGGTTAGAAAAATTAAAGGCCATAGGGATCCAGAAGCAACAAGGATATTAGACTGACCGAGTGGGAAACAGAGAACTGTAATGGTGAATCAGTGTTTCTCAGACTGGAGATTGATTTACGCAGAATTGCCAAGGGCTTGGCATTTGGAACGCTGCTTGCCTGTGTTAATGTCATAAATTGGAAATGACAAAACATTTGGGAGTGTTGTGGATTGTGAGGAGGAATAATGATAGACTCCCAAGACGATATATGCAGGTTGGTGGATGGGAGAACACATGTTGGATGAAATGTAACAATGGAGAAGTGTGAAAATTTTGGTTGGAAGAATGAGGAGAGGCCATATCAAATAAAGGGTACCATTCTAAATGGGTACTGGAGCGAAGGGTTCGGGGATATGTGTGCACAGCATTGAAAATGGTAAAGCAGGCTGAGAAAGTGATTAAAAAGGCACATGGAGCAGTACGTTGGCTCCCCCAACGCCAGGAACCCAGGTTCGATTCCAGCCTTGGGCAACTGTCTGTGTGGAGTTTGCACATTCTCCCCGTGTCTGTATGGGCTTCCTCTGGGTGCTCCGGTTTCCTCCCACAGTCCAAAGATGTGCGGGTTGGGTGGATTGGCCATACTAAATTACCCATAGTGTCCAAGGATATCCAGGCTAGGTGGACTAGGGGAATGCAGGGTTACAGGGATCAAAAAAGGATTGGGTCTAGGTGGGATGCTCTTCAGAGGGTCGGTGTGGACTCAATGGGCAGAATGGTCTGCTTCCACACTCTGGATTCTATGATTCTATTCTATGACCTTCATAAATTGAGGCATAGAGAATGAAAGCAAGGAAGTTATCATGATCCTTCATAATGCAGCAAGTTGACCTCAGCTAGAATGTTGTTTCCAATTCTATGAGAGAATATCAACCCGTTGAAAAGATTTGGGATGATAGGCTAGATCTTCCTGAACTCCCTCCAATGAAGGTTCTCCAATCTTTAAAATGGTCGACCGGGAGGGGAATTGGAGGTCTTGATCCCATTCCCGAATGATCGTATTCCCTCTGGTAGGGGAAATTTGATTCACACTGATGGGAATCCTGAGTCCAGCCAGGCCATTTGGAGCTGCATTTTACAGAGAATTTACCCAGCCATCAGTAAAGTCAGCTCCAAACCAACCAGCTTTAATAACTGCCCGCCTGCTGTCAGTGGCCAAATTAAGCAGAGGCATGTCTGACCCTCCATGAGAGATGTCCAGTCTTTTTTTTTTCTTTTTTTTACACTCCTGCTCTTTTTTTTTCTTTTAATTTAACCCCCACACTACCGCCTAACTGTGGTAGTGCTTATTTTTCCCCAGCACCCATGGTGTGTGTGTGCAGGTGTGAGACACAGTGAGAGACACAAAGTGCACGAATCTTTATTCAAATTTCCACCACCAGGAAGAAAGGAAACACCCGGGTGGCCAGTGACAAGCAGTGCCCTTCACATCAAAGGGCAGTGCTGCGTGATCAAACAGTGAAGGGGAGGGTAGGGACTAAATCAAATTAGAATTGGACGGAGAAATAATGCACTCCACTCCCTGCAGCACCCACCTCTCCCTGAACAACTCCAGGGTGTTGGTGGACACCGCGTGCTCCTTCTCCAAGGACACCCGGGCCCTAACATAACCGTGGAAGAGGGGCAGGCAGTCGGCCCTAACGACCCCTTCCACGGCCCTCTGCCTCGACCTGTTTACGGCCAGTTTGGCCAGGCCCAGGAGCAGACCCACGAGGAGGTCTTCAGACGTGCCCTCCCTCCTCCGTACCGGGTGCTCGAAGATCAGGAGCGTGGGACTGAAGTGCAACCAAAAGCAGAGGAGGATGTTTTTAAGAAAATCAAAAAGAAAGTGCAAACGCCCACACCCAATATACACGTGGTCCACGGACCCCACAGTGCCACAGAACAAGCAGTTGGGCTGGGGGTCCGTGAACCACCGCAATCTGCGATTGCAGGGAACCGCTGCGTGTAGCACCCTCCACCCCAGATCCCCGAGAGAAAGGGGGAGGACTCCCGCGTAGAGAGCCCTCCACTGGGGATCCACACCGCCCGATGGCAAAAGATGTCCAGTCTTCAAGGGCTGCTGGCCTGTCTGATTGGCTGAGAGCTTGAGCAGTCAATAGTGCCACAATTCATTAGTGGACACTGCTGGAACTGCAGGCTGGCCTCAGGAGAAGAGAAACTTGGATCCCAGACCCTGGTCAGGAGGTATTCCCTAAGCGAAGGAGGTTGGGTGGCCAGGTTTTTGAGACAAACTGGAGAGATACAAAGCTGGGTAGGAAGAAGTGCATGCACAGGATGGCAGTAATTTTGATTTGTAAACATAAAGTCCTGGCTGAACACACAGCAGAAGGTCAGAGGGCTGCATGGTTTACCGCTCCATCAGATAATTTTGCAATATTTTTATTCACACATGGGATGTGGCTGTTGTTGGCTGGGTCACTGTTTATTGCCCGTCCCTAGTTGCCCTTTGAGAAGGTGGGGGTGAACTACTGTCTTGAACTGCTGCAGTCCAACTGCTATAGGCAGACCCACAATGCCGTTAGGGAGGTCATTTCAGGAATTTGACCCAGTGACATTGAAGGTACAGCAATATACAGTATTTCCAAGTCAGGAAGGTGAGTGGCTTGGAGGGGAATGTAAAGGTGATGGTGTTCCTATGTATCTGCTGCCCTTGTCCTTCTAGATGGAAGTAATTGTGAGTTTGGGAGATGCTGTGTGGATCTTTGGTGGATTTGTGTAGATGCTACTAAGTGTTGGTGGTGGAGGGAGGGGATGTTTGTGGATGTGGTGCCAACCAAGTGGGGGCTGCTTTGTACTGGATGGTGTCAAGCTTCTTGAGTGTTATTGGAGCTGCCCCCATCCAGGCAGGTGGGGAGTTTTCCAGCACACTCCTGACTTGTGCCTTGCAAGATGGTGGACAGACTTTGGGGACTCAGTCAGGAGGTGAATTATTTGCTACAGGATTCCTAGCCTCTGTGTTAAGAGATGATCAGAACTAGCTTTGACCATTAATAGTGTCTTTACTGCTATCTGCTGAGGTACAACTTTTCAAAATTGCAGATTGATGGGCTCCGCTTTGACCTTTCAATCTCTAAATATTTTGCTGCAGATTCTTGACTGTGTAGGTGTTGATTATGTTGTAGCAATTGGTGGGAGTTGTGCATGATGCAGGATTTCACTGAACGTCCATCCAATAGTAAGAAATTTACTTGTTCCTTTTGGAGGTGACGAGTATGGGGATATCTGGAGTCAATATACATGAACCCAAATTACAGAGATGTCTAGAACCCGGGCTCAGTGTTTATCTGCTGGCAGTTGTACGTTATTGAGCCTTGCTCATTAATGATGTGCTTTATGGATGTAGTTAGCCATTAAAGAAGAACAGCAGTAGTTCAGCTGTGTCTGGCACTATCCCCTCCCCTTATACACACCATGAAATCCCCTCAGCTGAACCCACCTCCCCACTAAGATCTGAAACTGACTCTCTCACCCCACCCAAACGCATTGCCTGAAAGAGCAGTGGAGGAAGTTTCGATTAAAGTATTCAAAAAAGGAATGGGAGAAATAACTTAAATTAGAAACATTTGGAGGGCAATGGGGAAAGAATAAGGTGAGTGGGGTGAATATGATAGCTGAGAGCCAGCACAGTTGGGAAGGGTTGAATGGCCTCCTCTGCTGCTTTGCCTCTGATCTCACTGGGAAGCCCTCTGATTTCGAGACCCTATTTCAAGTAGACTGCAGACCATTCTCCCTCTCGCTCTAACCTTTGTGCTGGTCCACCTTGTAGCGATTCCGTCTGCTCTGGTATCTCCTCTGTCCCTTTTCAAAGACACAGTGTCAACCCTTTCCAGCTTAATCCGTATTTGATGTTACCAACTAATGCTCAACCTCCAACCTGTGTTTGCTGTCCAAAGCTCTTAAACACAGCTTCCATTAGAAACAGAAGCTGAAGGAGGCCATTCAACCCCTTGAGCCTGCTCCACCATTCACTACAATTATGGCAAGGCTTTGATGTCAATTCCACAGGTTGGTCCCAAAATAACTATATAGTTAGATTACATTCCCTCAGAATGGATGCAGACCCTTCAGCCCAACAAGTCCACACCGACCGTCCGAACAGCAACCCACTCAGAACCCCACCCCATATTTACCCCTGACTAAACCACCTAACACTATGGGCAATTTATCATGGCCAATTTACCTAGGAGAAAGTGAGGACTGCAGATGCTGGAGATCAGAGCTTAAAAATGTGTTGCTGGAAAAGCGCAGCAGATCAGGCAGCATCAAAGGAACAGGAGAATCGACGTTTCGGGCATAAGCCCTTCTTCAGGAATTTACCTAACCTGCACATCTTTGGACTGTGGGAGGAAACCGGAGCACCCGGAGGAAACCCAAGCAGACACTGGGAGAATGTGTAAACTCCAGCCGCCCGAGACAGGAATCGAACCCGGGTCCCTGGCGCCCTGGCAGCAGTGCTAACCGCTGAACCACTGTAGTGAGTGTGTGTGTGTCCTTGGAAAATGTGACAAATCCACTTTACATTGACTGGAGTTAATCAGTGCACAGGAGTCAGCTGTGGTTGTGTGGTAAGCACTCTCACCACTGTGTCAGACATTTGGGGGTGGGGGGGGGGGGGAAGCAGTTTAAATCCTTCTCCAAATACCTGGGGTCATAATCCAGCCTTAACAATGCAGTGGTATACTGAGGGAGATGTTATACTGAGGGAGATGTTAAACTGAGGCTCTGTCTGCTTGGAATGAAATGAGAGGAGGTCTTCCTGGTGCCCTGATCTAAGTTGCATTTTTGGGATCTTGTTGTGTGCATATTGGCTGCTGTGTAATGGGCCAGAGTGTGAGTGAGGATGGTGAGGAACATTGCAAGGGATTGAGGTAGGTTCAAAATGATTTGCCTGATCGATTTTTTTTTAATTTCTGACTTTAAAGTTTGTGCAATTATTTTGTGGTTTTATTGCAGTCAGTTCAGTTCATGTTGAACAAAATCAAAAAGGGAACAAGTTGTTGAGGATGATAAAAATACAGCCTGTGGTTTGCTGAACATTTCCCCTGTGCAATAACCCTCTTGCTGAGCTGAATCAGTCCGTGCAGTTCACACCAGTTAGGCACTGACTGTCCATTCATGTTTGCCACCCTGTGGTTCATTTACATCTCACATCTCTCCTCTCTCTCTCACTGGGTCCCGTATGCAAAATACTTTTTTCTTCGAGCACTGATCCATTGCATGAAGAAAATAAAATCGTAAGAAATAGGAGCAGGAGTAGGCCATTCAGTCCCTTAAACCTGTCCTGCTATTCCATAGAATCTTGGCTGATCTCTCCCAGGCCTTAACATCTCTTTCATTCATTCTCTTTCATTCGATTTACTTCCATTAGCTCATTTTAGCCTTAACTCCCTGATATTTCAACAATCTGTCTACATTCTCTTTAAATACTTTCAGTGATCCAGCCTCCAATACTCTTGGGGGTAGAGAACTCCAGACATTCCCTACCCATGAGAAATACCTTCTCATCTCAGTTTTAAATGAATGTCACCTTATTCTATAACTATGTCCCTACTTGAAGATTCCCTGACTAGTTGAAACATCTTCTCACCACCTACCCTGTCAAGGCCCCTCAGAATCTTGCATGTTTCATTCAGGTCACTCTTATTTTGCTCATGAAGAGAGGCTTAACCTGTTTGGCATTAATAAGCCAACTCCTTCATCCTAGGAATCAGCCTCGGAATCTCTTTTGAACAGCCTCCTTTGCCAGTTAATACAGTGACCAAAGCTCTACTCCGTATTCCAGCTGTGACCTCCCCAACATATTGGACAGTTGTAACAGGTACTCCCTGTTTGTAACCTCCAACAGCCTCGCAACCCAGGTCAAATTACATTTTCCTTCTTAATACTTGGTGCACCTGCATACTAACATTTTGTGTTTCATTCATAAGAACATCCAGATATCGTACTTTTTGAGAGTCTCTCTCCATTTAACTAATAGTCTGTCTTTGATTTCCTAACAAAACTTAAACACATTGCGCTCTGTCCTTAGTCCATAATTGAAGCCCCTAGGATTAATCGTTATGGCATTCTCCGAGTTGTGTCTTCCAACTTGAAAAAGATCAGTTAATTTTTGCTCTATTAGATTGCATTAATCTTTTTAAAATATCCTGCTATTTTCTTTCCTTGCTTATGGCCTCAGCGTTTTCTCAATGATAGATGTTAGATTAACTGGCCTAGAGTTTCCTGCTTTCTGTCTCCCTCCCATCTTGAACAAGAGCATCACTTTTAGCAGTTTTCCAATTGACTGGAACCCTCCCTGAATTCTGAGAATTGTGGGATATTTTAATTCCACTATTTGCAGTGAAACTCTTTAAAACCTTTGGTTGCCGGACATTGGATCCTGGTGACATGTTTGCCTTCACATCCATTGGTTTGTCAAATACTTTGTCCCGCATTATAAAGACTGTTAGAAGACCTTTCCGCCCATTAGCACCTTGTGTATCTGACATCTTTGAGATGTTTAAAGTGTCCTCTACTCTGAAAGTTTATACAAAGTATTGGTTTAAATTATATGCCATTTCCCTGTTCCTTGTTATCAATCCCCCAGTCACATCCTCCAAGGTCCCGTCCTCATGCTACTTTCTTTTTATGTACCCATAAAAGCCTTTGCTGTTTGTTTTTATATTTCTTGACAATTTACTTTCACTATCAGCTTTTTCGCCCTCTCTTTTTCACAAATTAATCATCTGCTGCTGGTTGCCCATCCTCTGGTCAGCATGAGTTTTGCCGCTCTGTTTGGCTTTGTTTCTGATTGGACGCTTTTTGATTGTCTTTGTCTTTGTTAACCACGGGTGGTTTATTCTTCTCACCAGGTCTGATTAGATTAGAATCCCGACAGAATGGAAACAGGCCATTTGGCCCAACAAGTCCACACTGACGTTCTGAAGAGTAACCCATTCCCCCACCCTATATTTACCCCTGACTAATGCACCTAACGCTACGGGCAATTTAGCACGGCCAATCCATCTGAACTGCACATCTTTGTGACTGTGGGAGGAAACTGGAGCACCTGGAGGAAACCCACGCAGACACAGGGAGAATGTGCAAACTCCACACAGACAGTCACCCGAGGCGGGAATTGAACCCAGGTCCCTGGTGCTGTGAGGCAGCAGTGCTAACCACTGAGCCACCCACGCCATCCTTGTGTTTGACCGGAATAAACTTTTGCTGAGTGCAATGAATTATCTTCCTTACATCTCCGGCTGCTCTTTCCCTTTATTTATTTTCTTAGCCTGCTTTAGACAGTTCTTTCTTCCTACTTCTGAAATCGTCCTGATTTAGGTCGAGGGGATTGGTTGGAGACCTGAGTAACTCTTGTCAAACTGAATCTGTAATTCCGCCATGTTGTGATCGCTCATTCCCAAAGTATCCTTAACTATGAGATTTCTTATTAATCCTCGCTTGTTAAACATACCAAGATTTAAAACCGCCTGTTCCCGTGTAGATTCTGCAACATACTGCTCTAAGGAACAATCCTGGATGTACATTACAAATTGTCTTCCATGTTAGCCTTGCTCATCTGATTTGTCCAGTCAATATGCAAATTAAAATCACTCATGATAACTGTAGTGCCCTTCTTACATGCCTCCCTTATTTCCTGACTTGTTCTTTGTCCTACAGCGATGCAGCTCTTTTATGGCTTTGAGACAGTTCCCACACATGGCCTTCTCCCCTTTCTTATTCCTTATTTCCGCTCAGATGAAGAGACATTGAGACTCGGAACGTTAGCTTGCTCTCTCTCCATGGATACTGTCTGACCTGCTCTGATCTCCAGCATTTGTTGTTTTCAGTACAGATTCCAGCATCTGCAGTAACTTGGTCTTGAGAAGGAAAATGAGGTGGGGGAGCATTGTTAATAAAGGAGCATATTACTGAGGCGGTGAGTAGTTCTGTAGATGCAACAGATTGTGATGTGGAATTAGTTTGAGTGGAAATAAGGAATAGGAAGGGGAGGAAGCCATATTTGGGAATTGTCCCAAAGCCATGAAAGAGCTGCATCGCTGCTTTCATTTTCCATTTTGCCTTGTCTTCCAGAACATTGAATATTCTTGACTATTGAATTCCAGACTTGGTTACTCTGCAGCTGCTTCTTCATAAGAGTAATAATTCATATTTGTGTATTTCCATTTGAGCCATCAACCTATCCATTGGAGTACAATTCAATGACTGATTTCCTGTCTTGCAGCACTGCAGCAATGTATCAGAGTGGAGTGACAGTTGGCAATTAACAGCCAAACCTTGGTGCAAATGTCCCCAGTATCCATTAGTAATGACAAGGAGCTGGAACACAGATGGACTTTCCTGTATTCTCATGGAATGTTCTTTTCGCAGGGTCAGCATTTATTGCCCATCCCTAGTTGACCTTGAGAAGGTGAGGGTGAGCTACCCCTTGAACTGCTGCAGACCATGGGCTGTAGGGATACCCACAATGCGCTTAGGGAGGGAGCTCCTAGGAAGGTTTAGTTGAATAGAATGGGATTATAAGAGGAGAGATAGGGTGGAGAGAAGGAGCTGTTTCTGTCCATGGAGAGTTCAGCAGTCAGGGAAACATAGATTTGGAAGTAAGTAGAAAAATTAGAGAGGTGGTGTTGAAATGTTTTACCACCCAGGATTTGTGGTACCACTGGGAAGAGTGGCGCCAGCAGAAATCCTGAAGAAAATCTTGGATCTGCATTGGAAGTGTCCTGACCCGAGTTGTGATCAAAAACTGACAAGTGACTCTACGTGTGACTCTAAATTCTCAGCAATGTGTTTGACTCATGACTGCCCTCTCAAACGGCCCAGCAAGCTACTCAGTTGTATAAATTGCTAACAAGTCTCAAATAAGGAATGAAAACTGCCAGACTACCTGGTATCCAAAATGACATCGGCACAAATAGCCCAGTCGACCCTGTGAAGCCCTCTTTACTAACATCTGGGGCCTAGTGCCAACATGGGGAGACCTCTCTCTCAGACTAATCGAGCAACAGCCTGACACAGTCGTACACTCAGAATCAGACCGTACAGACAGTGTCCCAGTCACCACCATCACCATCCCGCGATATGTTCTGTCTCACCAGCAGGACACACTCAGCAGAGGGACTGGCACAGTTGGTTACAGTCGGGAGGGAATTGCTCTGGGAGTCCTCAACATTGAAAATGGATCCCAGGAAGTCTCATGGCTTCAGGTTAAACATGGGCAAGGAAACCTCTTGGACCATCCTCCCTTGGCTGATGAATCAGTACTCCTCCATGTTAAACACCATTTGGAGGAAACGCTGAGAATGACAAGGACACAACATGTACTCTGGGTGGGGGATTTCAATGTCCACAACCAAAAGTGACTCAGCAGCAGTACTACTACTGACCGAGCTGGTCGGATCCTAAAGGACATCGCTGCTAGACTGGGTTTGCAGCAGGTGGTGACGGAACCAACAAGAGGGAAAAACATACCTGACTTTATGCTTACCAACCTGCCAGCTGCAGATGCATCTGTCCATGACAGTATCGGTAAGAGTGACCACCGCATTCCCACCTTCACATTGAGAACACCCTCCATCGTGTTGTGTGGCACCATCACCGTGCCAGACTTCAAACAGATCTAGCAACTCAAGATTTGGCATCCATGAGGTGCTGTGGGTCACCAACAGCAGCAGAACTGTACTCCAGCACAATCTGTAACCTCATCCCCTACTCAACCATTACCATTAAGCCAAGGGATTGATCCTGGTTCAATGGAGTGTGCAGGAGGGCAGCACTAGGCATATCTGAAGATGAGTCAAGAGTGTGGTGCTGGAAAAGCACAGCAGGTCAGAAATATCCGAGGAGCAGGAAAATCGATGTTTCGGGCAATAACCCTTCATCAGGAATGAGTCTGTGAACCAAGGGGGTGGAGAGATAAATGGGAGAGGGGTGGGGCTGGGGGGGAAGGTAGCTGAGAGTGCAATGGGAGGTGGGGGTAAAGGTCATTGGTCAGAGAGGAACATGGAGTGGATAGCTGGGAAGGAAGATGAACAGGTAGGACAGGTCGTAGGCGGGGAGGGATGGTGAGGGGAAATGAGGAAACTGGTGAAGTCCACATTGATGCCCTGGGGTTGAAGTGTTCTCAGGCGGAAGATGAGGCGTTCTTCCTCCAGGCGTCAGGTGGTGAGGGAGCAGCGGTGGAGGAGGCCCAGGACCTGCATGTCCTCGGCAGAGTGAGAGGGAGAGTTGAAGTAGTCGACCACGGGCGGTGTGGTTGGTTGATGATGAGGAACCTGAGATTGCGGGGTCAACCTGACGAAGCTACCAAACAGGACTACTTGCACGCCAAACAGCATAGGCAGCATGTGATTGGTTATGGGAATACTTAGCTCTATCAATGGGTCAGACCTAAGCTCTGCAGTCCTGCCACTTCCAGTCATGTATGGTGGTGGAAAACTAAATAACTCACTGGAGGAGGAGGCTCCATAAATATCCCCATCCTCCCTGATGGGGAGCTGAACACATCAGTGCAAAAGATATGGCAGAAGCATTCGCAACAATCATAATGCAGACAGATCTGTCCCTGTATAACCATGGGGTACAGTACTGGTGGGGGACAGGTCTGTCACTGTGTAACGCTGGGGTACAGTACTGGTGGGGGACAGGTCTGTCACTGTGTAACGCTGGCATACAGTACTGGTGGGGACAGATCTGTCACTGTATAATACTGGGATACAATATTGATGGGGACAGGTCTGTCACTGTATAACACTGGGGTATAGTACTGGTGGGGACAGGTCTGTCACTGTGTAACACTGGGGTACAATACTGGTGGGGACAGGTCTGTCCCTGTATAACACTGGGGTACAATACTGGTGGGGCCAGGTCTGTCACTGTATAACACTGGGGTACAGTACTGGTGGGGCCAGGTCTGTCACTGTATAACACTGGGGTACAGTACTGGTGAGGTCAGGTCTGTTACTGTATAACGCTGGGGTACAGTACTGGTGGGGACAGGTCTGTCAGTGTATAGCAGTGGGGTACAGTACTGGTGGGGACAAGTCTGTCACTGTATAACGCTGGGGTACTGTACTGGTGAGGGACAGGTCTGTCGCTGTATAACACGGATACAGTACTGGTGGGGACAGGTCTGTCGCTGTATAACACTGGGGTACAGTAATGGTGGGGGACAGGTCTGTCACTGTATAACACTGGGGTACTGTACTGGTGGGAACAGCTCTGTCACTGTATAACACTGGGGTACTGTACTGGTGGGAACAGCTCTGTCACTGTATAACACTGGGGTACAGTACTGGTGAGGGACAAGTCTGTCGCTGTATAACACTGGGGTACAGTACTGGTGGGGGACAGGTCTGTCGCTGTATAACACGGATACAGTACTGGTGGGGACAGGTCTGTCGCTGTATAACACTGGGGTACAGTAATGGTGGGGGACAGGTCTGTCACTGTATAACACTGGGGTACTGTACTGGTGGGAACAGCTCTGTCACTGTATAACACTGGGGTACTGTACTGGTGGGAACAGCTCTGTCACTGTATAACACTGGGGTACAGTACTGGTGAGGGACAAGTCTGTCGCTGTATAACACTGGGGTACAGTACTGGTGGGGACAGGTCTGTCACTGTATAACACTGGGGTACAGTACTGGTGGGGGACAGGTCTGTCACTGTATAACACTGGGGTACAGTACTGGTGGGGCCAGGTCTGTCCCTGTATAACAGTGGGTTACAGTATTGATGGGGACAGGTCTGTCACTGTATAACACTGGGGTACAGTACTGGTGGGGACAGGTCTGTCAGTGTATAGCAGTGGGGTACAGTACTGGTGGGGGACAGGTCTGTCACTGTGTAACGCTGGGGTACAGTACTGATGGGGACAGGTCTGTCATTGTGTAATGCTGGGGTGCAGTACTGATGGGGACAGGTCTGTCACTGTATAACGCTGGGGTACAGTACTGGTGGGGCCAGGTCTGTCCCTGTATAACTGTGGGGTACAGTACTGGTGGGGACAGGTCTGTCACTGTGTAACGCTGGCGGACGGTATGGTGGGGACAGGTCTGTCACTGTATAATACTTGGGTACAGTATTGATGGGGACAGGTCTGTCACTGTATAACACTGGGGTACATTACTGGTGGGGGACAAGTCTGTCACTGTATAATAGTGGGGTACAGTACTGGGGTGTGGACAGGTCTGTCACTGTATAACACTGGGGTACAGTAGTGGGGTGGGGATAGGTCTGTCACTGTATAACACTGGGGTACAGTACTGGGGTGGGGACAGGTCTGTCACTGTATAACACTGGGGTACAGTACTCAGGGGACAGGTCTGTCACTGTATAACACTGGGGTAGAGTACTGGTGGGGCTAGGTCTGTCACTGTATAACCCTGGGGTAGAGTACTGGTGGGGGACAGGTCTGTCACTGTATAACACTGGGGTACAGTAGTGGGGTGGGGACAGGTCTGTCACTGTATAACACTGGGGTACAGTACTGGTGGGGACAGGTCTGTCACTGTGTGACACTGGGGTACAGCACTCAGGGGACAGGTCTGTCACTGTATAGCACTGGGGTACAGTACTGGTAGGGCCAGGTGTGTCACTGTATAACACTGGGGTACAATACTGGTGGGGCTAGGTCTGTCACTGTATAACCCTGGGGTAGAGTACTGGTGGGGGACAGGTCTGTCACTGTATAACACTGGGGTACAGTACTGGTGGGGGACAGGTCTGTCACTGTATAACACTGGGGTACAGTACTGGTGGGGGACAGGTCTGTCACTGTATAACACTGGGGTACAGTACTGGTGGGGGCCAGGTCTGTCCCTGTATAACAGGGGGGTACAGTATTGATGGGGACAGGTCTGTCACTGTATAACACTGGGGTAGAGTACTGGTGGGGCTAGGTCTGTCACTGTATAACCCTGGGGTAGAGTACTGGTGGGGGACAGGTCTGTCACTGTATTACACTGGGGTACAGTAGTGGGGTGGGGACAGGTCTGTCACTGTATAACACTGGGGTACAGTACTGGTGGGGACAGGTCTGTCACTGTGTGACACTGGGGTACAGCACTCAGGGGACAGGTCTGTCACTGTATAGCACTGGGGTACAGTACTGGTAGGGCCAGGTGTGTCACTGTATAACACTGGGGTACAATACTGGTGGGGCTAGGTCTGTCACTGTATAACCCTGGGGTAGAGTACTGGTGGGGGACAGGTCTGTCACTGTATAACACTGGGGTACAGTACTGGTGGGGGACAGGTCTGTCACTGTATAACACTGGGGTACAGTACTGGTGGGGGACAGGTCTGTCACTGTATAACACTGGGGTACAGTACTGGTGGGGCCAGGTCTGTCCCTGTATAACAGGGGGGTACAGTATTGATGGGGACAGGTCTGTCACTGTATAACACTGGGGTACAGTACTGGTGGGGACAGGTCTGTCAGTGTATAGCAGTGGAGTACAGTACTGGTGGGGGACAGGTCTGTCACTGTGTAACGCTGGGGTACAGTACTGATGGGGACATGTCTGTCACTGTGTAATGCTGGGGTACAGTACTGATGGGGACAGGTCTGTCACTGTATAACGCTGGGATACAGTACTGCTGGGGGCAGGTCTGTCACTGTATAACACTGGGGTACAGTACTGATGGGGCCAGGTCTGTCCCTGTATAACTGTGGGGTACAGTACTGGTGGGGACAGGTCTGTCACTCTATAACACTGGGGTACAGTACTGGTGGGGCCAGGTCTGTCCCTGTATAACTGTGGGGTACAGTACTGGTGGGGACAGGTCTGTCACTCTATAACACTGGGGTACAGTACTGGTGGGGCCAGGTCTGTCCCTGTATAACTGTGGGGTACAGTACTGGTGGGGACAGGTCTGTCACTGTAACGCTGGGGTACAGTACTGGTGGGGACAGGTCTGTCACTGTATAATACTTGGGTAGAGTATTGATGGGGACAGGTCTGTCACTGTATAACACTGGGGTACAGTAGTGGGGTGGGGATAGGTCTGTCACTGTATAACACTGGGGTACAGTACTGGGGTGGGGACAGGTCTGTCACTGTATAACACTGGGGTACAGTACTCAGGGGACAGGTCTGTCACTGCATAACACTGGGGTAGAGTACTGGTGGGGCTAGGTCTGTCACTGTATAACCCTGGGGTAGAGTACTGGTGGGGGACAGGTCTGTCACTGTATAACACTGGGGTACAGTAGTGGGGTGGGGACAGGTCTGTCACTGTATAACACTGGGGTACAGTACTGGGGTGGAGACAGGTCTGTCACTGTATAACACTGGGGTACAGTACTCAGGGGACAGGTCTGTCACTGTATAACACTGGGGTAGAGTACTGGTGGGGCTAGATCTGTCACTGTATAACCCTGGGGTAGAGTACTGGTGGGGGACAGGTCTGTCACTGTATAACACTGGGGTACAGTAGTGGGGTGGGGACAGGTCTGTCACTGTATAACACTAGGGTACAGTAGTGGGGTGGGGACAGGTCTGTCACTGTATAACACTGGGGTACAGTACTGGGGTGGGGACAGGTCTGTCACTGTATAACACTGGGGTACAGTACTCAGGGGACAGGTCTGTCACTGTATAACACTGGGGTAGAGTACTGGTGGGGCTAGGTCTGTCACTGTATAACCCTGGGGTAGAGTACTGGTGGGGGACAGGTCTGTCACTGTATAACACTGGGGTACAGTACTGGTGGGGACAGGTCTGTCACTGTATAACACTGGGGTACAGTACTGGTGGGGGACAGGTCTGTCACTGTATAACACTGGGGTACAGTACTGGTGGGGACAGGTCTGTCACTGTATAATACTTGGGTACAGTATTGATGGGGACAGGTCTGTCACTGTATAACACTGGGGTACATTACTGGTGGGGACAAGTCTGTCACTGTATAATAGTGGGGTATAGTACTGGGGTGTGGACAGGTCTGTCACTGTATAACACTGGGGTACAGTACTGGGGTGGGGACAGGTCTGTCACTGTATAACACTGGGGTACAGTACTCAGGGGACAGGTCTGTCACTGTATAACACTGGGGTAGAGTACTGGTGGGGCTAGGTCTGTCACTGTATAACCCTGGGGTAGAGTACTGGTGGGGGACAGGTCTGTCACTGTATAACACTAGGGTACAGTAGTGGGGTGGGGACAGGTCTGTCACTGTATAACACTGGGGTACAGTACTGGGGTGGGGACAGGTCTGTCACTGTATAACACTGGGGTACAGTACTCAGGGGACAGGTCTGTCACTGTATAACACTGGGGTAGAGTACTGGTGGGGCTAGGTCTGTCACTGTATAACCCTGGGGTAGAGTACTGGTGGGGGACAGGTCTGTCACTGTATAACACTGGGGTACAGTAGTGGGGTGGGGACAGGTCTGTCACTGTATAACACTGGGGTACAGTACTGGTGGGGACAGGTCTGTCACTGTGTGACACTGGGGTACAGCACTCAGGGGACAGGTCTGTCACTGTATAGCACTGGGGTACAGTACTGGTAGGGCCAGGTGTGTCACTGTATAACACTGGGGTACAATACTGGTGGGGCTAGGTCTGTCACTGTATAACCCTGGGGTAGAGTACTGGTGGGGGACAGGTCTGTCACTGTATAACACTGGGGTACAGTACTGGTGGGGGACAGGTCTGTCACTGTATAACACTGGGGTACAGTACTGGTGGGGCCAGGTCTGTCCCTGTATAACAGGGGGGTACAGTATTGATGGGGACAGGTCTGTCACTGTATAACACTGGGGTACAGTACTGGTGGGGACAGGTCTGTCAGTGTATAGCAGTGGAGTACAGTACTGGTGGGGGACAGGTCTGTCACTGTGTAACGCTGGGGTACAGTACTGATGGGGACATGTCTGTCACTGTGTAATGCTGGGGTACAGTACTGATGGGGACAGGTCTGTCACTGTATAACGCTGGGATACAGTACTGCTGGGGGCAGGTCTGTCACTGTATAACACTGGGGTACAGTACTGGTGGGGCCAGGTCTGTCCCTGTATAACTGTGGGGTACAGTACTGGTGGGGACAGGTCTGTCACTCTATAACACTGGGTACAGTACTGGTGGGGCCAGGTCTGTCCCTGTATAACTGTGGGGTACAGTACTGGTGGGGACAGGTCTGTCACTGTGTAACGCTGGGGTACAGTATTGATGGGGACAGGTCTGTCACTGTATAACACTGGGGTACAGTACTGGGGTGTGGACAGGTTTGTCACTGTATAACACTGGGGTACAGTAGTGGGGTGGGAATAGGTCTGTCACTGTATAACACTGGGGTATAGTACTGGGGTGGGGACAGCTCTGTCACTGTATAACACTGGGGTACAGTACTCCGGGGACAGGTCTGTCACTGTATAGCACTGGGGTACAGTACTGGTGGGGCTAGGTCTGTCACTGTATAACCCTGGGGTAGAGTACTGGTGGGGGACAGGTCTGTCACTGTATAACACTGGGGTACAGTAGTGGGGTGGGGACAGGTCTGTCACTGTATAACACTGGGGTACAGTACTGGGGTGGGGACAGGTCTGTCACTGTATAATACTTGGGTACAATACTGGTGGGGACAGGTTTGTCAGTGTATAGCAGTGGGGTACAGTACTGGTGGGGGACAGGTCTGTCACTGTGTAACGCTGGGGTACAGTACTGATGGGGACAGGTCTGTCACTGTGTAATGCTGGGGTACAGTACTGATGGGGACAGGTCTGTCACTGTATAATGCTGGGGTACAGTACTGGTGAGGACAGGTCTGTCACTCTATAACACTGGGGTACAGTACTGGTGGGGCCAGGTCTGTCCCTGTATAACTGTGGGGTACAGTACTGGTGGGGACAGGTCTGTCACTGTGTAACGCTGGGGTACAGTATTGATGGGGACAGGTCTGTCACTGTATAACACTGGGGTACAGTATTGGTGGGGACAGGTCTGTCACTGTATAACACTGGGGTACAGTACTGGTGGGGACAGGTCTGTCAGTGTATAGCAGTGGGGTACAGTACTGGTGGGGGACAGGTCTGTCACTGTGTAACGCTGGGGTACAGTACTGATGGGGACAGGTCTGTCAGTGTATAGCAGTGCGGTACAGTATTCCCTGAATTATGTCTGCTCTTTCCTTCCATCCTGTGGCATCACCATGACCTGACTGTTCTGCCTGCATATTTCCCCTTCCAGCACTCCCTCCTACCCTGAAATCTGACAGGGAACATATTAAACTCTGTGATGAGGATAGTGATTTTAAAAGTATATAACTGGTCCGTCCATGTCTGCAGAGGTTCCAGGATTACACTGGATCTCTGGCTGATATTCCTTGTCTCAGCTGGTGTCAGTCTGCCTGGGTACTCCCCTCCATTCTGTTTCTCTCAGAATTTCGGACGTTTCTGCTGACGTTTTAAAAACTATAAATTCTTGTGTTTGGCTCTGAATTCAGTGTGAGCCAGTTTTGTCTCCTCCATCTCCCTCTTTCTGATCATCTGAATCACTTGGAAGAAGGCTGAGGGCTGGCAGTGGGTTGTAAACCGTAAACCACTTTGACATTCAGAAATTGGTTGTTGGCATCGCTTGCATGCCAGGTTGTGTTTTGTTGAGGATATATCGGACTCTGCTGACTGTCACGTGCAGGGCTCATGGCGTGCCTCAGACTGACATTTAATGATATTAATCACAGCCCTCAGTCCCTGTCAGATCATGACCTCTCATTGAGGAAGTGATCTGATATGAGCAACTTCCCATGAGAAAGTCCATTCTCTTCCCTCACCCCCTGTGTGTGATCTGTTTACTGCTGTCTGGTATCTAAGCGAGTGAAATTATCGGTGAAAGTGAAGTGAGTGATTTTGGACAATTGTCCCACATTATTGCCCTAGTTTTGGAATGTTTAGTTACATTAATTGACCGTGCCAATTGTCATGAGGGTGGACTGGGGGAGGGTTTTATTGTTGAATGTAGGAGAGTTGAGAGATGAAAGGGTATGGGGTTGGGGAGGTAGGTTTGCAAGAATATAGAGTCAAGGTTAAAATCTGAATGGGGGAAGCAGGCTGGAAGGACAGAATGGCCTACTCTCGTTCCTTGTTTGTATGAGTCTGGATCATATTGGCTTGCTGGGTCAGTTTCATGAGTGGAGAAAAGTAAACTATATGGTGGAACTGTGAGTGTAGGGGAGATGAAGGGCTGAGGAAGGCGGAAAGGAAGGGTTGTGCACTGGGTAGTGAATATGGAGGAGTGGGTGGGAGGTTAGGCTGTATCTCTCAATGCAAAGTCTTCCTGATGTGATAGCTGTCTGTATATCTTGCAGGGATTTGGTTCTGACAGAAAGGGAAGGTGCGAGTCCAGCCTCGCTCGCAATGTCTTCTCGCACCGGACTGCGCATGCAGCTAATGCGGGAGCAGCTGCAGCAGGAGGAGCAGCGAGAGAGGGAGCAGCAGCAGCAGGCAGCCTTGCATTACATGCAGCAGCGCATGGCAGTCACTGCCACACCTGCCATTAACGTCAGCAACACTGCAGTCTTCCAGCCCAGGCCGCAGGTCCCTGTGGAGGTTCTAAAGGTACTGTCGAATGTCTGTCTGCACACCTCCCAGAACTGTCTATCTCCTTGAAGTACCACCATCTAACTCTCGATAGGGAGCATGGCAGAGAGGGGGAGCGAGGATCTGAGTGAATTGGACCTGGATGTTTCCTCACCATCTCTCACTTCCTACTTACTAATTCCTAGCAACCCCCATTCCTCCATTTCCATCTCCCTCATTCCTCCTTTTCCTGCCCTTCATCTGTCTCTCCCTATCTTTTCCCTACAATATGTCCCACCCCTCCTCCCCACCCAACCCCTTTGCTGTTTCACCTCCTCCATTTGGTGCATGAGGTAATAGTCCTGAAGAGGTTAATGTTGATGTTATGTTGGCTCCACCCTTTGTACTGATGTCACACACCCTCCTGATGTCACACACCCTCCTGGGTCGACACAGTAAGTTCTCCTCTCACTGTCAGAGGGAACCGGTGTATCAGCACCAGCTCCACAAGATCCTAGCCATTCTGTCAGTCCCAGGTTAACTGTACCTATTGCTACCCTAGAACAAACCTTTTGTTATCTAAGACCAGTGCCTGTCCTATAGAGACTCAACAATAGTGTACACTCTGTCCTTAGCCAGGCTGTGGACAAAGGTGGATAGGTGGCAGTGAACTACCACAAATAACTCTTACCCAGTGCCAGCCACTTGGAGAGATGGGAAGAACTAGGAGGAGGCCATTCAGCCCCTTGAGCCTGCATTTGATACGATCATGGTTGATCTGATCTTGCTATCAATTCGACTTTCCTGCTTACTCCCTATAACCCTTCACCCCGTTACTAATTAAACGTCTGCCTACCTCCTCCTTAAACTTACTCAATGTCCCAGCATCCACCGCACTCTGGGGGAGTGAATTCCACAGGTCCCTGGCCCTTTGAGAGAAGTAACTCCTCCACATCCCTGTTTTAAATCTGCTCCACCTTATCCCAAAATTATGACCTCATGTTCAACATTACCCCACAAGAGAAAACATCCTCTCTATGTTGACTTTGTCAATCCCCCTTTAGCATCTTATTGACCTCAATTAGATTTCCTGTCAGTCTTCTAAACTCCAGAGAGTATCAGCGGAAACCCCTCAATCTCTTTGTAATACCACGAGGGGTCAGGAGTGGCCATATGGGACAGGACTATATCCTTCTTCTTCCTCCATGCCTGCTACCCCTACTTCTCTACCCCTGCCACCTCACTGGTACTGCTTTGAAAATATCCAGATTTATAGAAATATGCAACAGGGTGGCACCTGTGAGCAAAGGGAGGGGATGTTTGTGGGCAAGCGAGGTTGATGCCTCTCCAGAGGGTATTTCAGATTCTGACATTGACTGAGCTGCTGTGTCCCATCAGCAGCTTCAGGGTGGAACCAGTACTGACTTTGTCAACATGCTCTGCCAGAAACATTTCAGAATTATTTCCTGTCCATTGACTGAGTTGTTACCAGCAGGTTGTTACGTTGATAAACACAGTGTGCGCAGGAAGAAGCCACGAGCAGCAACATGGTGATGTGGTGCAGTGTCTTGGTTTTACCAGGAACAACACCCTGGTGGCAGTGGCAGGGGGAGGGGGACAATGCAGCAATTATGTTCAGGGGACAGAGGACTCTGTCCAGCTTGCAATAGTCCGAGCACTCAGTCTTCCCAACTCCAGAGTAATTCTGCGATGAGCTGTAAAATGACGGCGTATTGGGAGTGATTTTTTTGAGCAAGTGTGGTATTTTGTGAACTCTGACCTTCTAACCTGTAGTGTAGAGGACAGTGTGGAGCTGGAAAAACACAGCAAGTCGATCAGCATCAGAGGAACAGGGGAGTCGATGTTTCAGGTTGGGAGTTTTCATCAGGATCTGCAGGCCTCACTGGCTCTATGTAGAGGACTGAGCCTGGGATCAGGCTGGAGGCAGAAGGGTTTAAGAACATGACAGTGACGAGCAGGGGAGGACAAGTCAGTCCTTTTCACTTTGAGGGGCTGAGTGATTCACCAGGCCAGAGAGGCAGGACAAGGAATCAGACTCACGGGAAGCATAAAACATTCACTCATTTCCATGTCATGGTCAACAGGAGGTGGGAGTGGAATTGGGATCAGGAGTAGAGGGTGGGATCGGGAGAGAGGGATGGGACACTGGGTGCAGTGTAAGGGACAGAGACAGCGTAAGAAGAGAGTGTGAGCAGGAATTGTTGATTTCCTTTGTCAGAGAGAGAGCAGTGAATAAAGCACTTCCTAGGCTTTGATAATAGCGGCATGGAGTACAAGAACAGGGAGGTGATGTTGAAATTGTACAAGACACTGGTTAGACCTCAGCCGGTGTACTCTGTACAGCTATGGGGCTGCACATTATAGGAGCAATGTAAATGCAGTAGAGCGCCAAAGTGATTTACCAGAACGGTTCCAGAAATCAGAAACGTTAGCGCTGAGGGTAGATTGGAGAAGTTGGGACTGTCCTCCTTGGAGAGGAGAAGGTTGACAGGAGATTGGATAGAGGTGTTAAAAATCATCAGCCAGCTGGATAAGGTGGACAGGGAGAAACTGTACCTGCACATCAAAGGAACAAGGGCAGAGATTTAGTGCCAGGCAGAAGGAGCAAGTGTGATGTGAGAAAAAAAAAATTTTCACCGACCGAGTTGTTTGGCTGTGGAATGTATGGCCTGGAAATGTGGTGGTGGTGGTGGCAGGGTCAATTGAGGCATTCAAGATGGGCATTGGATGGTTATTTAGATTAAAATAATGTGCAAGAATATGCGGAGAAAGTGGGCAATTGGCAGGAGGTAATGATGCTCATTTGAAGAGCAGATGCAGATGTGGTGGGATGAATGGCCTCATTATGCACTGTGACTATTCAATAATTCCATCAATTCTGCAGAACAGAATCACTAACCAGCACACCCCACCTCAGTCTCCGGTCTCACTGATGACTGATCCTGATACTGTCCCACAGTTAGCATGTTACACTCTGCTTACTTCCTGTGGACTACCCTCCTAGAAATGATGGTGATGTGGAATTTCATTTCTCAGGCATTAAATAGGCCTCCAATTTATTTTTATTCTCCTTTGTCCCAATCAAACACTTCCAGGATGGGGAGAGCATGGTTCCTCTACAATGACCACTCAATGACTTTCTCTCCCACTACCAAAAGATGACCAGCCCCCTGTATCAGATGAAGATTTAAATGACAGATTTTTAAGCTCTCTGTATAAATGTAGATGTGGATCTCCTCCTGTTAGCCCAGGACCAGGAGGATTCACTTGCTGTTGTTGAGTTTACTGGATGTCCAGTCCTGAGTCCAATTGTTTTTTTCTGTATGAAAGGCAGCTTGATTTCCTGAAATAGGACAAAGCCAGATTTATCAGAGGGTGAGATTCAGAAATAAAATGGAGAACTTTTGTGACCACGGAAATGACTGGGGAGGGGATGGTTGAATGCTATGAAGGAAGTTTGTGTTTGGAATATTTGACTGTGCAGTAACTTGTTTTTCGAACAAACAAGTCTCCAGCTCCATCATATGCACAGTTCATTGTGTCTCACATGAAGAAGGTAGTTTTTCTGTCTCCCCTTCCTCTTGTTTTGAATTTAGAATTAGGTTTATTGTCACGTGTACTCAAATGACAAATGAAAAGGAGTACTGTACAGGGAAAACTATACAATGTCACCAAGACATGGCACCCCCTAAGGTATAAAATACCTCATTACAAATCTAAGGTACAAAATATAGAGAAAATTTTAAAAGTCATACCACATTACAGATATACATAGTACAAGTTAGGAAAATAAGAATTAAAAATAAAAAGATAGACATTACAGTCTTTCTATAAGAACTTGCCCCTTCCTTCTCCTTCCCAGTGCGGGAGCCGTGGTTTACTGAGGAAGTTAAATCCGTTGTCAAGAGGAAGAAGAAGGCTCATGTTAGGATGAGATGTGATGGCTCAGTTAGGGCGCTTGAGAGTTACACGTTAGCCAGGAAAGACCTAAAGAGAGAGCTAAGAAGAGCTAGGAGAGGACATGAGATGTTGTTGGTGGATAGGATCAGGGGAAACCCTAAAACTTTCTATAGGAATATAAGGGGTAAAAGAATGACCAGGGTAAGATTAGGGCCAGTCAAGGACAGCAGTGGGAAGTTGTGCGTGGAGTCTGAGGAGATGGGGAAGTGCGAAATGAATATTTTTCATCAGTATTCACACTGGAAAAAGACAATGTTGTTGAGGAGAATACTGAGATACAGGCTGAGACTAGACGGGATTGAGGTTCACAAGGCAGAGGTGTAGAAATTCTGAAAAGTGTGAAAATAGGTAAATCCCCTGGGCCGGATGGGATTTATCCAAGGATTCTCTGAGAAGCCAGGGAGGAGATTGCCGAGTCTTTGGCTTTGATTTTTATGTTGTCATTGTCGACAGGAATAGTGCCAGAAAACTGGAGGATGATATATGTTGTTCCCTTGTTCAAGAAGGGGAGTAGAGACAACCCTGGTAATTATAGACCAGTGAGCCTTCAGTTGTGGGTAAAGTATTGGAAAGGGTTATAAGAGATAGGACTTATAATCATCTAGAGAGGAATAAGTTGATTAAGGATAGTCAACATGGTTTTGTGAAGTGTATATGTGACTCTCAAACCTTATTGACTTCTTGAATGTAAGCAGTTGATGTGGTGTATATGGATTTCAGTAAGGCGTTTGATAAGGTTCCCCATGGTAGGCTATTACACAAAATACCAAGGCATGGGATTGAGGGCGATTTAGTGGTTTGGATCAGAAATTGACTAGCTGAAAGAAGACAGAGGATGATGGTGGATGAGAAATATTCATCCTGGAGTTCAGTTGCTAGTGGGGTATCACAAGGCTAATGCCCGAAACGTCGATTCTCCTGTTCCCTAGATGCTGCCTGACCTGCTGCGCTTTTCCAGCAACACATTTCCATCTCTGATCTCCAGCATCTGCAGACCTCACTTTCTCCTATCACAAGGATTTGTTTTGGGTCCACTGCTGTTTGTCGGTTTTATAAATGACCTGGATGAGGGCGTGGAAGGATGGGTTGGTAAATCTGCAGATGACACTAAGGTCGGTAGAGTTGTGAATAGTGCAGAAGGATGTTGTAGGTTACAGAGGGACATAGATAAGCTGCAAAGCTGGGCTGAGAGGTGGCAAATGGAGTTTAATGGAGAAAAGTGTGAGGTGATTCACTTTGGAAGGAGTAACAGGAATGCAGAGTACTGGGCTAATGGTAATATTCTTGGTCGTTAGATGAGCAGAGAGATCTCGGTGTCCATGTGCATAGATCCCTGAAAGTTGCCACCCAGGTTGACAGGGTTGTTAAGAAGGCATATGGTGTGTTAGCTTTTACTAATAGAGGGATTGAGTTTCAGAACCAGGAGGTCATACTACAGCTGTACAAAGCTCTGGTGAGGCCATGCTTGGAGTATGTGTATAGTTCTGGTCACTGTATTATAGGAAGGATGTGGAAAGGGTTCAGAGGAGATTTACTAGGATGTTGCCTGGTATGGAGGGGAGGTCTTATGAGGAAAGACTGAGGGACTTGGAGCTGTTTTTGTTAGAGAGAAGAAGGTTGAGAGGTGACTTAATTGAGACATATAAGATAATCAAGGGTTAGATAGGATGGATAGGGAGATCCTTTTTCCTCGGATGGTGATGGCTAGCACAAGGGGACACAGCTTTAAATTGAGGGGTGATAGATTTGGGCCGATGTCAGAGGTAGTTTCTTTACTCAGAGAGTAGTCGGGGTGTGGAACGCACTGCCTGCAATGGTTCACTAACTTTAAGGGCATTTAAATGGTCATTGGATAGGCATATGGACAAGAATGGAATAGTGTAGGTTAGATGGGCTTCAGATTGGTTCCACAGGTTGGTGCAACATTGACCGAAGAGTCTGTACTGCACTGTAACGTTCTATGTGCTGTGCTCTGACTGGACACCACTGGTTCTGAAACAGTTGCCATTCCCATTCCGGGCCATTCTCACTTCGGCCCATTCCCACTCTGGGCCCCCCGGCCGTTCGCACTCTGGGCCCCCCGGCCGTTCGCACTCTGGGCCCCCCGGCCATTCCCACTCTGGGCCCCCTGGCCATTCTCTCTCTATGCCCCCTGGCCATTCTCACTCTCTGCTTTTCTCTGTTACTAGCTGTAACTGCATGCACTTGCGTCTGAAATTAGTGGGAATGCAATCGAACCTGACCGTCTCAGGGTCAGTCCTGAGGGGACAGGCGCTGTGTGAGGGTCATTGCTGAGGGAGTGTTGCACTGTCAGAGGGATGGTACTAAGGGAGTGTCGCACTTTAGGAAGGTCAGCGCGGAGGGAGTGTCGGAGGGTCAGCGCGGAAGGAGTGTCGCACTGTCGGAGGGTCAGCGCGGAGGGAGTGTCGCACTTTCGGAGGGTCAGCGCGGAGGGAGTGTCGCACTGTCGGAGGGTCAGCGCGGAGGGAGTGTCGCACTGTCGGAGGGTCAGCGCGGAGGGAGTGCCGCACTGTCGGAGGGTCAGCGCGGAGGGAGTGCCACACTGTCGGAGGGTCAGCGCGGAGGGAGTGCCGCACTGTCGGAGGGTCAGCGCGGAGGGAGTGCCGCACTGTCGGAGGGTCAGCGCGGAGGGAGTGCCTCACTGTCGGAGGGTCAGCGCGGAGGGAGTGCTGTATTGTATTGCTATTTCAGTACCATCACTGATACTGTTTTGAAAGGTACTGACAAATATCCTTCCTCTTGCAGGTCGAGACTCATCTGGAGAATCCCACAAAGTATCACATCCAGCAATCACAGCGGCAGCAGGTGAAGCAGTACCTCTCCACTACATTAGGGAACAAGTATGCTGCTCAACCCCTGCCGATGGGACACTCCCACCCTGTCCAGCCGTCAGCGGTCTCCCCTGGTCTGAGGAATGATCATGTGATGTCCAGTTCGACTGGAAACAGTGCTCCCAACAGTCCAATGGCCATGCTCAACATTGGCTCGAATCCAGTACGAGAGGTATTGACCATTTGGTGTCCAAGGGTTTTGCCAATTAATGAGAAATCCAAATTCATGAGGCTTATCCATTCTCCCATGGCCCATCGCCATCCTACATGTCATTGTACCTTCATAAATGTGGTTTAGACAAGTGTCTATGGCTCTGGTATTTGTTTGGTGTGTTATCATTGGGGTAGCGATACTCTGCAGTCCACTCACTGCCTTGTTAACTGCCCTTTCTGTTCCTAGATAGATGATGTGATCGATGATATAATTAGCCTTGAGTCCAGCTATAATGACGACATTCTGGGATTCACTGACCCTGCTGTCCAGGCACCGAACACTGTAAGTACCTCATATATTATCCGGTGCTCTGATGCAGGACTGTGAGGTTGGTCTTCGGAAGAATATCTTGCAGAGAAGAATGTTTATTCTCTCCATTGGAAGGTGTATTGCCAAACCAGGAACGCTGATTAGATTATTGAGAAATATTCTAAGACGATGGTATGACTGAGTGGAAATTGTTTCTGCCATGCCGTTTTTTTGTCATAAATTGTGTTTCAATAACCTGCTCATCATCTGTTATGCTTCTTATTGATCAATTCTTTGATTTCACTTGGCATTGAACTCACGTTGGCTCTGTTGTGGGTAATTGAGCCATCCAATGGTTTAGTGTTCAGATAGTGAAAGTCATGTTGAAAATTGGTGACTGGGCCCCTCCACAGGCCAGGTAGAGACTAATTACAGTCTACACTTCCCATTTCATATTTTTGGGGTTGGAATATCAATTCCTCATTGATTCTTTCTCTGGTTGTGGTTGGTTACAGTTTCATGAATATGTTATTTCAGGTGATCAGCAATGAGTGTTTCATATACAAAGACACACGTACACTGCAGTTTCAGTCATTGATTTCTGCTGTTGTCTGAGCTCAGATCTTGGGTAGGTGGAGCCCAGCATTTGTGCTGAGCAGCCACTTGATGGTCTTGACTTTTTCTCACGTCTGAAAGTGGGTAACTCTCAGCCTGGAGGCTTGGGACTGCACCATCAAATCCAGCAGCATCGGGTGGGGCGGTGCCTCTGAGAAAGACCAAGCTTGCAACACTCACAGGCATTCTAAGGAATAGGGAGGCCTAGAAGGGCAATGATAGTCCTCACAGCCATGTCACATTCAGAATACACATCCTTGGGACATCCGAAAGTGCTTTACAGCCAATGAAATACTTTTTCATAGAATCATAGAATCCCTACTGTGTGGAAACAGCTCCTTCAGCTTAACAAGTCTGCACTGACCCCTTCGAAGGATAACCAACCCAGACCCATTCCCATATCCTATTACTCTACATTTATCCCTGACTAATGCACCTCACCTACACACCCCTGG